>NC_088644.1:30526359-30566359 GCF_964019385.1 Sycon ciliatum
TGACACCATGCAAATTACACTCTGATAACTTACCAGTGAGATGTGATACGTGTATGTTACACTCAGATTGAGGTCCAAGCGGTAGCCCACCAGGTTGTCTGATTCTAGGAAAGGGCAGAATATGACAACGTTACATCAGGGTTCAATCCACAGATAACATTCGAATTCGCTGTGGGAATGCAGCCCTTGCAGTTGTGGAACAAGCGCGGTACCTGGGCGTAATGGTAGATGGGCAGCTCTCCTGGGAGCCTCACGTCAATCACACAATCCAGCAGGTGCGGAAGTCAGTAGGTGCGCTGTGGCGGAGCCGCCGAAGCCTCACCCTGGCGTCAAAGATCCTGTTTTACAGGTCGATGATCCAGGGTAGGTTGTCGTACGCTTCCAACGCCTTTTATCCGTCACTTCAAATTGGCAACATGGAGCCCCTCACACGTCTAACGAAGTGCGCTATCCGCGGCTTCTTCGGTCTGCCACCGTGGTCGCGCACGAGCCCGATCTTTGAACAGCTCCGCCTCACCACCCTGGAGGACATGTTTAACATTAAGCTCCTCATCTTTGTCCGTCGTTGTCTGTTCTCCCGAGCTAGCTCCCTCTTCACCAGCTTCTTCGTGAGAGTTACTGGTGACCGCACTCGGGGAGCAGCACATCACCTCGTTCGAGTACCATTTTGGCCCGGTCCTGCGGGTCGAGCGACCATGCAGTTCATCGGCGCAGTCCTGTGGAACCAGCTCCCGCCTGATCTCCGTTCCGAGCCCAGCCACCTTCAGTTCTGTGCCCTGCTAAAAGCGCATCATGGCTCCGTTTAAATACTTTTCGGCTAGTGTGTTTCTGTGGTATAGCGGACTGAAGAATAGTAAACGTGTTTTGCAATATATGTATGAAGCTATTTTGTATATAGTATGTTCCCATTCCGTTTTTGCTTTGGTGTAGCCCTGAGGTTGATTGCTTATTGATTTCTACCCTTCCTCTCTCCATACTTCTGTCCCCCCCCCCCTCTCTCTCATTCCTTCTGTCGTCCACATGTATCAAAGGAGGCGAAATCGCCTGTTTGTGGTGCGACGTTAAATAAACTTCTACAACAACAACAACAACAACAATCCAAAGTGACAAAGCATGGGGTTGTGCCATGAGTTAGGTGAACTGCCACAAAAGCGAAAGAAAAGAAGCCGGAACCCCGCCTATACAATAAACTACTCAAGTAGTACATGCAAACACCGTCAAACCCAGGTGTGAGGTGGTTGCAGAAAAAGGGGAGGATGGAGAATGGGGTCTTTGTACCCTGGTACGGCTCAGACACCTGACCAAACCTCTGTTGAAGTAAAGCATTTCTCTCTCAGACACCTGACCAAACCTCTGTTGAAGTAAAGCATTTCACGTGCCAGTCTTCTAAATGCATTACAATCTATCACACAACAAAGACTTGGAGAGAGGAGGGGAATAATTGTTACTCTAAGTTGCCATGCATGATAATCAGGCAACGAAGCCATAACTTCTACTCTCCCCTTGCTGGGTGACACATCTCTACCTCCCCACTGCGGATTATGTTCGCGAAATCATGGAATTACGCATTATGCTCGCAAAATCCTCATAATTATTATGCTTTGGTATGCGGGGCATTGCACAGATCCCGTGCATTTACTTCACTTACCATCGAACATGAGTTACATACCTATCGCCGTTGTCTGTTATTCTTGTTTTAGTTTTTGGTCTTTCGAATAGATCCCGTGCATTGAGCACCTATCATCGAACATGAGTTATGTGCCTATCGCCTGCTGTCATTACATTTATTTTTTACATTTATTTTTTTATTTTCCTCTCTGCCCACTCTGCCTGTCTTCTGGCACATGTGAATACGTGGACTTACTGTTGACGAAGACGCGGACGTGCGTATAATAATAATAATAATAATCTTTCCCTCAAACCAGTTAATAATAATAATAATAATAATAATAATGCGGGGATACTTATTCACTTTTTTGTACTTATGGAGCCTCCAAGTTCGGAAAGTTGTGCGTTTTTCGTACTTGCAAGTGGCCATAAGTACAACAAAATACATATGCCCATACCAAGGTGTGAATGCATGCTAGAGGACAACATAGAGAAGAGCATACAACGATGTACATGATTGTGTTGCCAGGATTTCTGTTGTGCTCTTCACTGAAAACACTGTCTGTATGACCTCCGAACCCTTTAGTAGGCTTTACCGTCACTGTCATCAGCACTGATCAGGTGCATGTGTAGCCTACATACTAGACTGTGCATGTGTAGCCTACATACTAGAACTGGAATACAGCCATGTCGTTATGCTCCTGCCTCCGAAAGGATGCAAAATTATGCTCCAAATTTTCAACCACCAAATTATGCCAATAATTATGCCGGCATAATCCGCCGGAGCCTACTGCCCACACAGACTGCAGCACTCTTTGGATATTCTGCTTACTTAAAGGGGGGAGTTAGGCTAAAATCGAAATTTCACCAGTTGTTGTCTTCGGGGTACTGAGTCGAATGGTCTTGGTTCAAGGAAGCTGAGACGCAGCAGACGCTCCCTTCCTACTTTAATCCCAATAGAACTCGCACACTTCCACCAAAACTGGGTGACTGCGCCCTACTAGATGGGGATTTGTATGCAAAATGTCACTAAAAGCGCCATTTCGTTCTTGTAAAAGCCCAGATGACCGCGATTAGCCCATATGTTGTAGTCTTTTGGACGCCGAGTCGACTGGTTTTGGTCCGAAAAGGCTGCGATGTAGCGTTCGGCCCTTATTCCCAATCGAACATGTCTGAACAAGCGGTCACGTGCTCGTGTGTACACCAGTCACCTGGTCACAGCGCCTGCAGGCTACAACTTACAGCATGTTTGGCAAACTTTGGGCGAGTTTCTGTCACTCGAGTTGAACTTTTGAACTTTTGAGTTGAACCTTGGTGTGAAAGTTGTCGCCTTCTGACGCGGTGACCAGGTGACTGTACTGGTGTACGCAGGAGCATGTGACCACTTGTTCAACCATGTTCAATTGGGAATAAGGGCCGAACGCTGCATTGCAGCCTTTTCCGACCAAAACCAGTCGACTCAGCGTCCAAAAGACTACTACATATGGGCCAATCGCGGTCATCTGGGCTTTTATAAGAACGAAATACCGCTTTTAGTGACATTTTGCATACAAATCCCCATCTAGTAGGGCGCAGTCACCCAGTTTCGGTGGAAGTGCTCGAGTTCGATTGGGAATAAAGGAGGAAGGGAGTGTCTCAGCTTCCTCGGACCAAGACCATTCGACTCAGCACCCCGAAGACTACAACTGGTGAAATTTTGATTTGAGGCTTAACTTCCCCTTTATAAAAAAAAGGCCAACCAGTGAAGAAAGATCAGCTGTCCAGCTGACTGCCACAGAGTACTTTCAACCTCGCGAATAACGACCCTTATCTCATGCACAATCGAGGATCGCTATTCCCAAGGCTAACTGTATATTATTACGGAGGGTAGTGGAGGTACTCACTCACCTTCTGGGTCCTCCCAGTTGACATGAAACGAAAGTGCGCTGCTAGCTTCAACCTCAGTCACTTTGAGCCGCCGAGGCATACCAGGTGGAGGCTGATTTTGGTCCTTACATGCATACTCCATCTTAAAATCCGTACGCCACCAGGGATGATCACATTTGGTGTTCTTGCAATCCAGATCACAGATCACATAGTCCTTACACTGTGACACCTTCCGCATTCCTTTCAACCTGCCTTCACAGGAGAATGAGAAACGAAGAAAAACATCACACTTTCAGCACAACATTTTGGGTCAATGAGAAAAGACTGAGACTTGAAGACAGACTAGCTAGTAACAGTTTTCCAAATCGGATGCAACACGGAATGCAGAATGACATTCTTACTTACGTCTGCTACTCCATACATGTGAACGGCCTCGCCTGCCGCTGAAAAGCATTGCCATTGGTGCTGCAGCGCAGCGCCCATCATAATAAAACCAAGCACTAGTAACTACTTGTCTAAGTATTACTAGAATTATCCGTGGCCTCCCATAATCTATTTTCTGGTTGTGGAAGGTTTTAATGGACGGCTACCTTACTTCCTCGCTCGCTGTCTCACGATGGATTGTTTATCAAGTAGCAAAACCGGCACAGACTTCAGTGAAAGGAGCACTTTCCTGGTTGAAAACATGGCTGCTTGATTAGTGGGTTGATCACGATCACTGATCAGAGAGCCGTGAAAGCTTTTAGTTAAAACTGTTTTACCAAGATGTACTCTTGGTTTTACTGCAACTTGCAAGTACTAGCACATGACTTGTAGTGTACAACATGTACTACAAAGAGTACATTTAGGTACTCTTTGTAGTACTACTACTAGTAGTAAGTTTTATGACTCCCTGATCACAATCATGCCGGTATACTATACAATGTCATGTAGATGTACGTGTCACCGTGTAGTGATCAGGGTGATCAGTGCCAAAATAGTGGTGACGTCGTCAAAGGTCCAAAAGGTCTACAAAAATACTGGGAGGGGTAACGTTACGCGTGGTCTTGGATAGTCAACCAGACACACGCAGCAACAGTTCACAGTGTTGTAGCGGTACGTGTAGACAGGCTAATGAACTATAATTTTATAAAGGTCATGCATTAGATTCTACCAGTAACTTGAGTAAGTCTTAAACTCACAGATATTGGTATGGTCGTAGCGTGGCCAAACCAGACCATATCCGGTGGTGGTGCAGCTAGTGTTCGATGCTGTTGACACCAGTCCGGTGAACACGGGCACGAGAAGGCTAGGCAATAGAATCAAAGAGTGCACTATCTTGACATACAACTAGGCTAAAATGACTATTGTGTGCATGCCAATATATGAGATGGAGAAAGTGACTACACACTAAGTTCCCCACACTGGGCCACACTACTGGACTGGTACTACTACATGTATACAGATATGAAATTCTTCTCACTCACAAGGTAAAGTACGAAGTAGTGGTTGCGACTTCGGTGATCATTTGTAAGAAAGGGTTTGCTCCCCACACCGGAGCTCGCACTATTCCGCCGACTTTACTTGACACTTGACTGACTCACGACTGCCATCCAGAGCACACGAGAAGTCCATCGAACCTTCGACTCGGCAAACCTGTCTCACCGTCCAGGAGCGACACTGACTCACGCTGCTATCTGGTGTTCACGAGGTGTTTGTCGCGCTGGAAACGGAGCGTCTCTGTAAGTTTGTATCCCTGGTGATGTTTGTGCCTGGAGAGCACTATATAAGTGGTGCTCTTCAGGCACAATCTTCCTCAGCCTACTCAAGCTCAACTGATGAGGGGTGAATTCCCCGAAACACTGTGTATTGAGCAAGGAATGGTGCCTTCTTGCAGGTTTGCCGAGTCGAAGGTTCGATGGACTTCTCGTGTGCTCTGGATGGCAGTCGTGAGTCAGTCAAGTGTCAAGTAAAGTCGGCGGAATAGCGCGAGCTCCGGTGTGGGGAGCAAACCCTTTCTCACAAGGTAAAGAACTCCATAATGCCCTGTACATCGGCACGTCGTCCCTACATCCCCTGTGTCTTGTTTTGTGTTTATCTCCACATGTCTTTTTTTTCTAGGGCTGTGTTTCCAATAAAAAGAAAAAGAAAAGAAAAAGAAAAAGAACTCTGCCGTGATTAAGCCTCGGGCGAAGTGGGGGGGGGGGGGGTGGCATGGCAGCTTGGGGGCTCGCTCTCCAGAGCACTGACTATCTATAAAGTTGGTAGGTCAGTGCCGAAGGTCGGAATTTGAAATTTAACAGGACTCAAACAATTCCACAAACATCCCCTCTCCCACACAGAATCGACCTAATGGATGTACAGTGAATAATTGGTAAGCACATGTACGTGTACTTGCACGAAAGTGGTAGCGACTTCCTGCAAGAAATCACCACTCCCTGCTCCCTCGAGGTGTTTGTTGCGCTGGAACGGAGCGTCTCTGTAAGTTGTGTCCCCTGTGATGGATCGCCCTGGAGAGCACTGATAACGTTAGTATTATACATGTAAATGGTGCTCTTCACACACAATCTTCCTCAGGCTACTCAACTTCAAGCTCAACTGATGAGAGGTGAATTCCCAGAAACACTGTATGTTGACCAGGGAGTGTGCTTTCTTGCACTGCAGGTTTGCCAAGTCGAAGGTTTAATGGACTTCTTGTGTGCTCTGGCAGTCGTGAGTCAGTCAGGTGTCAAGGCAAGTCGGCGGGAAATCACGAGCTCCAGTGTGGGGAGCAAACACTTTGCCAATAATGTATATTACATCACCGTAAAAAAGGAAAAATTTCAGAGCCAAAATGCCTCCAACGTATGTCACTTCCCATTTTCTTTAAAAAACCTGGCGTAATTCTTACCCTATAGCTGAAGCAGGAAACGGGCACACATTATGCGTTACAGGCAATAGCTGGTCTTCTATACATTGTAGATTAAGTAGGCCGTTTCCATTATTAACTCTGGAAGACCCCCCCCCTTCTCCCCTTACCATATACATGTAGATATTCTTTGACAGAAGTCAAACCAGCTGATTCGCTTCACGCTTGCCACTCCATACACGCGAGAGTGACTGAATTCCTTCATCCTGTTCAGGAACAGCTACTGGGAACTCCAGGATATCAGAGAGCAACACCGTTACCAACGGAATGATAGCCAGAATATCCACCCGACACTGGCCCATGGGTGAGACTTAAGATGTCCACACTACTTGCGCACGGCTGCTGTGGTGTGGTGAACTGAGCGTTTGTTCTGGTTTCAGAATAGCTGCCTTGACGGAGGCTGATAAGCCAGCCACACCAACGGGAGACTAAGTAAACGCACGAATCTTGCAGTAGTTATGTAGGCAGTGTCATTATCAAAGAACCAACAATATCTGATAACAGTATGTGATCGCAGGTTGAGAGAGTTCAAGAGAGAAACGTTGTTTGCTTCTGCACTAGACCTCAGAGCAGTGTTGGCCAGTATACAGTTGGATTCACTGGCACGCTTTGAACGCCGTGTGGTAGATCTCGATATCTGTCGCCGGGAGATCACGCCCGAGGGTGTAATTGTTTTCTCCGTGCACGTACGAGTTGCTACTCGTGGCAAGTAGTACATAGAAAGAATCATGTTGAGCTGTTCTTCAACAAGCACACAAAACAGGCACGTAGTGCGCTATTCTTTACGTGTGACAATGTTACGACCAGAGCGCCAAGTCATTCGTGCTTGTGCTAGTTCATGCCCGCGGGCCCACACATCACACTGGGCGGCCTTGCAAGCTTCCGCCCATACACGCGCGATCGTTTCTCCATGTAACATGGTGCTCATCACGTAGATAATTAGCACGTTCCTTATATGTCCCGGCGCGCAACGGCGCTCAATTATGAGCTGGCAAAACGGGCGTATAATCATGGCGTATGGTGTGCTTGTTTTCTGGTTCTGGTTTTACTGCATCCACAGCAGATTCTACATCTACATGTAGATGCACTTGTAAAGAAAAAATATTATAATCTAGCGCCATCCCGCTAGAGCAGCAGCTGTCCACATACATGTACCCGAGCGTCGATTCGTTGGTGCATTCGTGGGCAGGATCTGCAAAGTGCAGAAGGATTCATACGCTTATTATGGTCCAACTACTTGAATCACACTACAAGCATTTGTGAGCAATGCACTAACCTCCTGTACGCGCACATTGTCCTGGTGATCAGTTCCGTGGTTGGCTTGCGACAATAGCTACCGTGGTCACTACGTGGGGAAAACTGCAACCTCAACAGCGGAGGGCGGTCTACGCGTCAATGGCATCCGCACCTTTCGCAATAAGGTCCTCACTTGCAAAACACTTATGAAGCATGCACAGCGCAGAAGATCGTCCTCGGTCGTCAAGGCAGTTACTTGTGTTACAGATTGTTACAGCTGTCACTTTAACCTTCGCAAAAGCCACAATCAGAGGCAAGGCTTGGCAACATCAGGTTTGGATCCACTAACCGGTTAGCACACGCCACTGCGAATTGATCCGCAGTGGTCAGTCTCACTCTCAGCCGCGAAGCTCGGTCCGGCAACACCTATGCTAGCTTTATTGGTCGAACCTTGGTTGTGTTTAGATTCCAGGAAGTGCCAGAACCCAGTACATGTATATGAACAGAGCATTGAGCGGTTGGTAAGGTGGTCTATCATAAACCCTTTTCGTATGTTTTGTACTGATAATTATGTCCTTGCTTTCCCTGGGAGAATGATGGTGGAGCGTTGGCAGGTACGTGAACGTAGCAGTTGCTGGCATACTCCAGTGAAACGTTGCTTGGTATGACAATGCGAGGAGAGAAAGACGTAATTATTTTCAGATTGACCAATAATTAAATAGTGAGACTTGGAGGAGAATTAAAAATTTCCATTATAATGAAGTGATCATACGTGTCCAAACACAGGCTAATCTCCAGTTCACCCATGGACTGTGGAATGAAGCGGGGTAGGAGAAGCCCAATACTAGTAATAGCTCCAAACGAGCTGGGCTTCGCTTCTGACCTACGGACATATCCGCTTTAGCGTTGTGCCTGCGTATGCATGCGGAAACACTTCCGACCGATCGATGTCGTACCAGCTGGCGATAATCGTAGCGCTGTGGTCGCACTGTTGAGGTACATGATCCGCCACCAGTACAGAAAAGCATTATCCAGGAGTTCTTTCCTTACGAGTATACCCTTCCTGTTAGCAACGTTCTGAACAAGCAGATCTGCACAACAAACCAGTCGCTCTGGATCAGACACGATCATTCCCCGCGCTCCGGTTCTTTTCAGCTTTCAACAATCCAGCCAAGATATTCTGTGCAATACCGCTGTGTTGAATGATCCTTGACAGTGACACACTATAAGACAAAATCGGTGCAATCCTGGATGAATTAGCCCAAGCATCGACTCCACGGCTTTTCTATTTATATAGAACTCCATCGTGTTCATAAGAACACACACACGTGACATACATGTTTTTTGTGTTTATTTGAATTCGGATAGCTCAACAGCACAGAAGTACAACTACAAAGAGTACCGTATAGAAGGCCCCGAGAACGGGAAACCAAAAACAAACATGTACATGTCCAATGTACAACCGTTGAACTAGACTCTCGTCGAACTTCCCTTCCGTCAATGAAAACCTAGCACCATAGATACGTGTACGTGCAAGCTAAAGCCGGGCAAAGTTAGTTCTAAAGTGATCTTCGGCTTCGGCATCCATGATAACTTTTCATGGACCATACGGTACATGTATTACTAGTACAGTATTAGACCGATCAATGTTTTTTTCACTATGATTATTGATATGGCTCATTTTATGCAAGTAAATGTAACTTTTGTCAAAAAGGAGTTTGCATATATCACCCCTATTAATATTACTTGTAGTATTATTCGTACAGTCATGTATTCAGAACGAAACAGTGGTACAGCAGCGACTTGGGCGATAATGTGCGAAAGGTGGTTTATCCCCACACTGGTTAAAGCGACAATGACTCACGCTGCTGAGTGCTGTCTGGTGTTCACGAGGTGTTTGTCGCGCTGGAAACGGAGGGTCTCTGTACGTTTGCAGCCCTGGTGATACTTTGGCATGCAGAGCAAGCACTAAAAAGGGGTGCTCTTCA
Organism: Sycon ciliatum; assembly: GCF_964019385.1. Classification (NCBI taxonomy): domain Eukaryota; kingdom Metazoa; phylum Porifera; class Calcarea; order Leucosolenida; family Sycettidae; genus Sycon; species Sycon ciliatum. Next base: position 30,535,945 of record NC_088644.1, read on the forward strand.
GGCACAATCTTCCTTAGCCTCAATCTCAACTGAAGAGGGGTGAGTTCCCAGAAGCACTATGTACATTGTGGAGCAGAGAGGTGTGCATTCTTGCAGGGTTGACGATTCGAAGGTACCATCAATTTTTTTTCCAAACGCCAAAACGCAAGAAGAACGAGAGCATGTGGTGACAAGGCCCTGGAGCTCTGCCGACCATGAGGTCTCGGCCTCACGGCAACCAGGACGCGCCAAAAAAGTGGAATGAATAGACACAAGAAAATAATGACCTTTGAAGAGAGTGACGCAAAAAGCCAGAGCCAATACACTGGTAATAAATGTACAGATAGAGGGTGGGAAGGTCTGCTAGGACAGGTAAACAAGGTGAATTTTATCACAAACAGAGAGACAGAGTAATTAGGGGAGAGAGTCGACTGGTGGGAGCTTTAGAGGCTATCGGTGTTTGCTATCCAGCTGGAGCGCGGTAAATGGCGGTGCACGTTGGTCTAGAAGGCCTGGGCTTTCTTTGTATTGAGCTGGGGTAATGTTGCAGGAGGCCGGGAGGTAGGAAGCTCCAGGCCCTACGACTGCTGATGGGAAACGGTTGAGGTGGCGTAACGTTAGTTGTACTCGGGTAGGGTAAGGGGCTTGCAACTGGAATTTGTGGCGGTGTATGGTAGGCTGCTGAGTGCGGCGTGGTGTGGTGGTTCTGGCTGATGGAGGCAGCATGGCCATCTTGAGAGGGTTAGGTGGGATGGAGGCAGGTGGTGGAGCTTATACATGTAGCAGAGTGCAGCACAACCCGACGCCGATGATCCCGTCATGGGACTTGAACATCTCGTGTGCTTAGGTCAAGTGTGTATTCAGAAGTTAATTGTTTTCAACTCTCTAACGATGGATGCGGTTAATGGACAATGGTCAGTAATGTGCAATACTAAAAAGAGAGGACCATAAGTTTGCAAGCAACTTAGTTCTCCGTTTTGTCCAACACTAACAATTATAAACAGGATATTGTTGAAAACTTGTAAACTTATGGTCCTCTTTTTAAATTTTATTCCTGGGCTCTCCATCCGAGTTGTACATGTATGTGCCATAGAGAAATGGTTTTTGCTGATATGAGTAAGGCTTTTGACGGTGTTCGACATCATTATCTAGTCAATGAGCTGACTGCTGTTCGTGTGGGCGGTACGGTGCTAAAGTTGCTTGTTGCCTATCAATAGTGAATTTATCATCCCGCAGTCAGCAGCTTGTAACTGCATACCGGTATCCCAGCTCTGTTGCTACCAGGGAGTAGTACAATACCGTATTGTACTACTCCCTGGTTGCTACACTGTCAGTGTCCTCTGTTTACATTATAGCCTTGAAACTCTATGTTCACTTTACTTGACACTCACCTGCAATAGCCTAATCATGAACCCTGCCAACACGTACACCCCAGTTCTTCGTTGCTAGCCGTGTCCCAAAGGTGCCATATTTTGTCGCAACTGATGCTTTTCGCAACAGTGCCAAAACAATAATGGTGGTAAAGACACACCTGGCAATATGGCGGTGAACACACGCTCTCTTAGCTGCAAAGTAAGTTCTGGCACAGAGCTCTTATCTCCTTCTCGCCACCACCACCATCTCTCAGTTCGCGCCTTGCGCCTAGTTGTTGTTGTTGTTTATTTATTTTACATCGCAAGGCAAACGGGCAGTTCTGCCCAATATTATGGACGCGATGACAACCAGTAAGAAGAGTCAGAAATGAAGAGAAAAATAAATGAAAATATAAATACGAAAATGGAAGTAGCAATGAGGGGAGGCAGGGTCAAGACGAGCAGAAAAAAATGGATCTCAAATTTACAAGTCGGGTCATAGTAGCATGATTCTATCGACCCTCATCAGCAGGTTACGAAAGCCATTACAAATTTACATTTAACCGAAGTAAAATACGCGTAGCATGCGTTTGAATTCACGGACAGATACTATGGACTTCATACAGTCGGGCAGGCCATTCCAGAGTCGGCAGCTGGCTAGAAGCGGTCGGCATGCGCCAGAAGCACTGTGGGCCAGGGGGAGGGGAAGGTTGCGTCCCAATTGACCTCGAGTGGTCATGCCTGTCGGCGGGCCTTTCAATACAATTCGGGACGACAACAGCTCACTGACGATTCCAGAACGGATTCTAAATGTCAGGAGTCGGAGCTTGCATTCTCCTCGTTCCAGCACTGGGCGGACACCCAGCCTGGTGTACAAGGGAAGAGTGTGGGCCAATGGGTGCTCATCGGCCACGCAACGGATGCAACGTTTATCCAGTTTGGCTACTGTGTTCCGCTGCTCTGCGGACAGTCCTGGGAGAAACGCATTCGACGCATATAGAATATCCGGTACGACAAGGGCAGAGTAATACAGCATCGCCTGCCTCACTGTTAGGCAGTGCCGGAGTCGATGCAGGGTTGGCGGTATCCGACATAGCAGGCTGGCACATCAAGTAGCGCATGGCACATAGAAGATGACACAGCAACGACATAGCTCGATTGCGACGTACGTTTCATGGTGGTGGTGGTGAGAAGGAGAGCTCTGTGCCAGAACTTTGCAGCTTAGAGAGCGTGTAGGGGGCAGGCGTGTGTTTACCGCCATATTGCCAGGTGTGTCTTTATCACCATATTTATCAACCACAAGTACAGCTGCAGTGGTGTCTTCAACTTACTTCATTCTCCTGAGTCAACCTCGGTATGAAGACATCCAAGAAGAAGATTGCCTGATGAGCCCAGCGGGGACGAAACGTAGATCTACGTCGCAATCGAGCTATGTCGTTGCTGTGTCATCTTCTATGTGCCATGCGCTACTTGATGTACCAGCCTGCTATGTCGGATACCGCCAACCATGCATCGACTAGGTGCCAGGCGCGAACTGATGGTGGTGGTGGTGAGAAGGAGAGCTCTGTGCCAGAACTTTGCAGCTGAAAGACCGTGTGTGGGCAGGCGTGTGTTTACCGCCATATTGCCAGGTGTGTCTTTACCACCATATTTATCAACCATAACCATAGCATAAGCACAGCTGCAGTGGTGTCTTCAACTAACACTTCATTCTCCCGAGTCAAGCTCCGTATGAAGACATCCAAGAAGAAGATTGCCTGAGCGGGGACGAAACATACGTCGCAATCGAGTTATGTCGTTGCTGTGTCATCTTTTATGTGCCATGCGCTACTTGATGTACCAGCCTGCTATATCGGATACCGCCAACCATGCATCGACTAGGTGCCAGGCGCGAACTGATGTTAGTGGTGGTGGTGAGAAGGAGAGCTCTGTGCCAGAAGTTTGCAGCTTAGAGAGCGTGTGTGGGCAGGCGTGTGTTTACCGCCATATTGCCAGGTGTATCTTTACCACCATATTTATCAGCCATAAGCACAGCTGCAGTGGTGTCTTCAACTTCAGTGCCAAAACAATTGCAAGTTAGTTGAGGAGATCGCATCCATATTTTAAAATTTCCGGAAAAAGCTCAAAAAGTTGCTAACACCGCAACTAACAAAGGAGCGGAATTATAGCCGTTCGTGGATAATGCTCGAAAAATTGGCAGTTTCTGCTCGAAAAGCAGTGCAATTGACAGAACCATACACACCTTATGTCGAGTACTAGTACTTTGAGTTCTGCTCCATTTCATTATCCGCATACACGTACCAAACATGCATGAAGCATACCAGAAAAAGTACCAATTTTTCTGCCATTTTTTTCTGCCGAAGGAGTCCGCAAATCTGTTGAGTCCGCGATCGGCGCCATTCAGCCGCATATGTGCTGCAGTGCGTTACCTGCATGACTGATTTTCTATACAACAGTACTAAGATTACAAAGGCAACACCAGAGAGTCGTATAACAGGTCTATACGACTCCCTGGTCAACACTACAACTTCTGGCAAGAAGCTGTGACATTTTTGTACTATTCATTTTGAAAGAGTCTTTAGTTGCTCGATGCTCGTCCCCTTTCTGAATGTCTGGCGTTCGCTCCAGGCTCCTCCTGCGATTCGCCAAGCTTTTTGGAGTTAGCCTGTGCTTGCTTGTGGTAGTTTTTCACTGTTTTAGCTCACCAGGCGGCGAGAGACTAGGACGGCATTCAAGGCTACGCCAGTCATTCAATTCTCACACAAAAGTTGGGTGGTGCATCATTGGCATTGGTCGCTTCCTCAGAGCTGTGAAGTCTAGGGTAAAAGGACGCAGACGGATATCAGACGGACGAGAAAGGACGGCAACTTCAGGCCGTGGGAATGGGAACGACGAAGTGCGTGGAGGAGTCCTCGTCGACGAAGCGCCACCAAATCACCTGGCTGTTCTTTTTCTCACAAAATCGGCACCGACTAATGTTCTCAAACGTAATCACTTGCGACGACTGTGGGTGAGCCGCTGTAATGAAAATAGACAGTTGCCGAGTAACCCGGAACGCCACGAAGCTGACTCTACTGCATTGAAAGCCCACAGACCGGCGGTGCTAAATTTGAGTTGCGTATTCGTCGTTGGGCGAAGTGAAGACAAAGCCCTCGAAAACCAAGTGCAGGAAGAGATGGCCGAGTTCGCGGACTTGCTGCGTGCGCCCATGCTGGACAGGTACGACTCTCTGACTCACAAAGTCCACTGGGCATTGGCATGGAGCGTTCATAACCCGTATGGAGAGTTTAGCTATGTTATGATCACGGATGATGATGTGTACGTGGCACTGCGCAACACCCTCGACTGGATCATGGCATCACTCCCCAGTGGCTGTGTATACTCAGGCCACGAGCACTTTGACCAGCATGTGTTGTGCTGCGAATTACACGCAGGACATCCAAACTGCGTGCGGTGCCGTAATCTTGACCGCCGTGTATCCCACGACCATGTTCTGTACACGGCGTTTGCCTCGGGCTTTGCTTACCTACTGTCACGGCCAGCCGTGCTGGCTCTTCTGGCAGAGTTCAACTCAACAGATGCAACTGATGGAAGCATACCTGGCAACATCGAGGATGTTGTAGTCGCAAGTTTGCTGCATAACAAGGGTGTGGAGCTCCGTGACGAGCCAGGCTTTGTTCATTACTTTGACGAGCGGCGTGGATGTCGCCCAGGTGACCCGCCACTTCTAGCCATGGGTAATGCTCCACCAGTGGTGCTGGACCACCTAGCCAAGAACGAACTGCGGGGAATTCCCCTTTGCAACCGTCTACCCGTGCTGGCCCGACGCGGACATATTGCTGGGTACAGATGATGTACGAATATCGGAGTGAAACGCAAGCAGGCCATTCTACTGTTCTGGACATAGACATACGGTCGGATGACCGCAGCCGGCGCCCTTACTTGCTTTGCGTGTGCACGCACCGTAGCACTGTAACCATGGACCAGTAGTGCTCATGGCTGCACGGCCAGCGCCCCCGAGGCCGTTTGACTTCTCAACGGACATCAATGTCCGCAAAAGTGCTATCCATTCCTTGATATGAGAAGTAACACTGCCTGGTATGATTGTGCAACGGCCGGCCCTCTCACACAAAAGTTGCATGCGCTCAATGCAGCTCTCGGATGCTGCAAGTACATTGTACATGGCATTGCGAGCCATCTGGATCAGCCGGGCACACTTAGCTAGAAGTCCATGCGCACAGCATGGAGCAGAACTCTGCCAGAGAATGCCAAGTGCCAAGGTGCGTGACAGGTGACACCTTGGAGGTTGGCTAGGGGATGAAACTATTCTGGCAGTAACTTTATGTCTGGATTACCTGATCTTAGGACTTCCCACTGCAGCATATCTGAGTGAGTAATGACTGACAAGTGTGGGCAGCCTTTAAGCTGTTTTAAAAAGGTTGATTCCTTTTCCAAAATAATTATTTCTGTGGCCATCCGGTCATCATACATTCATTGCTCGTGAGCAAACAAGGCTTCGGTTCTCGTTTTAATGATGGCCGATGACAAGTGACAGAACTCTCTCTCTCTCTCTCTCTCTCTCTCTCTCTTTCTCTTGTTCTCTCTCTCTCTCTCTCTCTCTCTCTCTCTCTCTCTTGTTCTCTTTCCCTTCACCCCAATGATAATCAGATGCAGCACGTCCACTCGCGTGTTGTTGCTTCGCCGTGCTGGACTATACGTCTGCTCGAATGGTATAAGCATTGCCCAGTCCATCAAGCTGGGGGACTTCTCCTTGTTATTGCAAAGTATTTCGAATTAGCCCAAAAGCAAAAGCAATCTGTGATTGATGATGAAGACCTGGTTCTACCAGTGTTTAGCTGGTGTATTACTTGTACAGGAGACACAGGTAGGAGACAGGTGACTCCGGTGTTATGCAAGTAGTATGGACATATCGCAAGAGGATGTAGCCTGGAGAACGATCTAGTGGAGGGCATGGTGTTGGCGCCAAGGAAGGGAGGACGACCAGCGGTCAAATAGACGATCAATGTAAAGAAGGAAAACGCAGCAGACAAGCTCACACAGGTCAACCGCCGGACAGAGACAAGGACGGAATGGCGTGACATATTTTTGCCACAGCAACACGAGTGGGTTAATGATGATGATACCTTGTACAGTTTTAAAAGAGAGTACCACTCACACAATATAATATACACATACTACGACCAATAGACATGGGTAGGATCCAGCAAGGGGAAACCTTGTTTTGAAAATCAAAATGCACAACTGGTGAGGAAAATGAAACCCATGAAATATACTTTGTAGGCCCAATAAAACGTCAAAGGAAAACAAGGAATACTAGTAGTGATTTTAAATTACCCCAAAGCAAAGGAACCTTTTTTTCTATTTTCCGTTTACGGTGGCTCATAATTGTTATGTTGCTGTCCTCCTAGCTAGGCAGCGGGTGAATGGAATCCGTACAGATTTCGACATGGTATGGTAAGGCTCGAACGATAGCTACACGTGCTAAAGTTCCGGTCTGATCGACTCTCGCTGGCCGTGAAATTCATTTCATACAAACAAAGAAACTAGTAGATGCAGTCTTGTCAATGGATGGGAAGATATTGATCAAAAATTGTTCTTAACACGATCGACTAGTGCTGGAGTTGCTGTAATAATTGATGGAATAACTGAATAGATGTCCTCAAGAAATCAAGTACTAGTACACGTACGCAGATGTCAGCTATACGTAGCCTGTACGTGCACAGGCGGCCGTATACTGCGTGTAGTGAGCATGGTTGAAAGTGGCTCTGATGATGAGCAATGAGCACTTTCATCCAAATCTTCCTATTTTCAATTTTTTCTATCAGGAAAGTTACGCTCTGGTAAATAGTCAAGGAGAGTGAATTTGTCGGTAAACAAGATAACTATGCCATATGGCCGGGAAGATCAACAAAGGCTGAGGGAGGTGGCATCAAACGTAGGGTAGATATGAGTAATATGACAGAAGCAGTGTGAGCTAGAAGACACATAGGGTTGCATTCCATGCTATGGTATCTTCACATAACACCTACGCACAGGAGAAGCCGATCTAATGGTACTCTGTGCACCGCGTGGCATTGTCTGATGCACAGCCGTGTGTGCGGTGTGCGCATCCTGGGGTTGTCTGGTGTGCTGTTCTGTGCACTCTGGCACAAACACACACACACAGCCTACAAAGATGTAATGGCCATGACGGAAGACAACGGCGAGGTAGTCTCGTGTAGCCTGTCCACCAGATGCTGAAACTGCCTGCAGTTCGTGGTGTCAAACGAGAAATCCTTTGGCAGTCGATATACTGTCTTCATTCTCATACCCACAGGCAACAAGGTCTGGTTGGAAGCACCAGCTAAACCATAGTACACTGGAACAACTGATCTAGTTTCACCGACAAATTCCATGCCCTGTATCCTGTTCACCTCCGACATTGTCAGTTTGAAACTGTCATCCTCGTCGACGGCCAGCTGAGCTTTGCGCAACTCATGAGTCATGGACAGGTTCAGTGGATGCGTCTCGTGCAGCAGCATAATGACAAAGTCAACGCTTCCCATCTTTTCCTCGAGCCAGGCTTCACGGTTATCGGCCATGCTATGGCGGTGACCGGGGTCAATGTCCGACACGACATCTATGCCCTGTTCCGTGAGAGCAGCAGACAGCTCCACAGCTTGCTGACGACTGGTGTTGGTAAAGCGAGAGTAGCTTAGATAAGCACTGACACTGTTCAGATCTAGTGGAACTTGACTCGTTCTATTGGAGGGCTGAACAGGCGGAACAGGCTGAACAGGCGGAACAGACAAGGAAACAAATGCAGATACACCAACGGTTTCATGCAGGATGCTGTATTATCTCTATAGCTGCAAGCATGTGTTCTATCACATCTTGCAAATCTGTACTCAGATCTCCTCTCATCATCGCCATCATTTCTTGCCTCACCCCTAGTTGATGGGTGGTCAACACCTTGCTTGGCAGGCGTGCGCATCAGTTCGTGCATGAGGCACAGTCAGTGACACAGCAAAGGCTTCCCGGATTGCGACTCAAGTTGTGAGATACATTTCTTGCGGCTAGATAGAGGGTGGGGGGGGGGGGTTCGGTGTGTGTTGACAGCCATTCTACAGGCTGTAGTATTATAGAGCTGCATATGGAGTATTAAGCCATAATTTGCCTCAGGTGCTCAAATGGACAATACGCAATCTAAAGCCTCCATGCTGGTCTATCACTGTAAAGCTAGAGCACCGTACAGCACTGTACTTTGCTAGAAAACTGGTTTGCAAAATGGCACATGCAGCACCGAACGCAAAGTCGGGCCAAAGAAATCAGATAGGTGAGTAACAACAGTTAGCGCCGACTTTCCATTTCAATTACTTAGTACATTTTACATCATGCACCGTCTAAAACACCCATCCTAGGGCTACAGGGGCCACATGAGCCTTGGTGCTGGTTTTGCCAATTGAACACATGCAGCACATGCAGTTCTTTTGCAAAGGTGTTTTAAAGGGAACAGTTCTTGCGACCATGGGCGTTTATGATCATCCCCTCCAATATTGGCATACACTCCTTTACAGCACAAGTTCCTGAATGACATATGTAGAACGGGTAATTTTAGCGACGTAAAAACCCTAGCGAATTTAGCGATCGACTCATTTTCGCTAAAGTTTCAAGTCGCTAATCCGTTGAGACATAAGTAGTGCACTGGTGATCCGTGAGTAAAATCGCTGCAAATCGCTAAAATAAAACGTCGCTAACCGGTTGACAATGGGAAAACGCTAAAATTAATAGTCGCTAAAATTACCCGTTCTACAGTAGGCGGACAGCATTATAATTATTAGTTTCACAGATTTATTCCATCAGTTTGATTTGAAACAAAACAATTACGTAGCGTGTGCGGCATCATTTTTGCCCTTCCTCTTATCTCCTGCAATGAGGCAATGCCCACTCTCTTCATGTCCTTGTCGAGCATTGTCACAGTGCATTCGTACAGTGTAACAATGTTGTATTGCAAAATAGAGATACAGCATACAGAGTCCAGTTTAGACTGATGAAAGCCAGGGGCTTGATTATAACCATATTGCACCGTCAAACTTACCCGTCTACATCTCCATATCCAGCTCCACAACCTGGACACAAACTCTTTCCACCCTACATGCAATTAAAGAAGAAAATAGATAAAAATACAGTGAGGACTCGTGACTCTGCGTTTATCTGCAAAACAAAGAGTGTGTTCGTTTAGTTTCTACATCTGATATGACGAACTCTGCCAAAGCAAGCCGGCGAAACGTAGTTTTTCTCTAACAGAAATACCAAATCCTTACCTAGCATTGGAATTTGGAAGCCTAAAAACGGTGCCGGATGTTGTGAAAGTTAAGACCCGTTAATCTGAAATAGGATGAAAGCCTACACTGTATATTTATACTGTTGTACTTGAGCCGTTCCGTAAACATTCCCAGGCGCAAAGCCTTAGGGTGCTTGCAAATTTCAAATTGAAACTTGCGCAGCATTCTTATCGGCTTTAAGGCATTACACATACAATGCCGCTCACTCGATTGCATTTCATTGAGCAGCACTGTACAATCACTGCAAATGCTGTGCCGGGTCATGACATGCTGTGCCGGGTCATGCCATGCTGAAGTGAAAGCTGGTATTCATTCAGAGGTGTTGAACGTTTTCTGCATAGCTGTGAAGGCCTGTTGAATTACACTACTATTGGAAAATTAGTAGCTGCAGGGGAGTAGCTCACGCATCTGTGGGGTGGTGACTATGTACCAGAGCACATCTGTGGTGTGGTGACTATGTACCAGAGCACATCGGTGGTGTGGTGACTATGTACCAGAGCACATCGGTGGTATGGTGACTATGTACCAGAGCACATCTGTGCTAGGGTGACTATGTACCAGAGCACATCGGTGGTGTGGTGACTATGTACCAGAGCACATCTGTGGTGTGGTGACCATGTACCGCTGGCAACCTCGTAGCTGCATTTTCGCCCATTTTGACTATGAAGCACCTATGGCGGCCATTAGCTGCTGTGGTGACCTTAGTACGCTGACTACACACGAGCTATGCGCCTGTAGCCGGATAAACCTTACATGATGGACTGTCAGTCACAAATGCAGTGCAGGGAACAGTACGTACCGGCGCCCTCTTTAATTCATAGCTCACGTTCCCTTGCAACTCGTAAAGTCCGTTCCCACAGAATTGTCCCGCTGGCTTTTCAGAGTCCGCTTATGGCCAAACGAAGGCGCGACAACCCACCGTAAATTCAAACGAGAGAGCTTGGAAGCTCAGGGCCCTACGCTATGCTTTGACGGCTACAATGCCCAACCATACCACAACGAACTGATCAGCTACATCACTGTATTGCAAAAAGTTTCCATCTGTTCGAAAACATGCATGATGAGCTACAATGTAGGCAAAAAAAAAGCACAGCGTAGGGCCCTGAGCGAAAGAAATAAACTTTATCTTTGCATTCGAGGGTGATACGACACTGTCTACCACCTTGATGACCTAGGCAAAAAACGCATAGGAATGTTATAAATTTTTCATTTATCCAATTTTTTCAAGACATAACCTGGGATTCCAACCCGCACTATCGCCCTACATGCATTCCCCAATACACTACGCATAGGTACTCATTCTTCCAAGTTGCTTCACTTTATGATCTTGCATTTGAAAGCCCTATTTGAATATTGTGGCCAGCTGTCTTTGATGGTACGGTACGGGACAGGTACGGGAGAGCGCCAGGCATGCCCACGGCACAAACACACAAACACACAAACACACACGGAATTAAAGCTGTGTGGACCCTGGCTAGCGCCAGACGTTACTGAAGTAAAGTCTTCTGCGTAGCTACGGGAATAATCATTATTTTGGACCTGCTTCCTGATTCCATGAGAACATCTCCATCCTACCGTGTACAATCCAGGACAGGCTCTCAACTGCACCGAATACATACATGTAGGACTGCCAAGATTTCGTCCATCGGACATCATCAGGACATTGATGCATCCAACGCCCCGTGGACGGAATATTAGCAACCCTATCTGCTCGGTGCGGCTGACAGCCAGTACTGGAATAAAGGGCGGCGGAGTTGTTGAATGTAAGGAGTATGCTATAGTGGAGTTTAAGAGTTCCAAGAAAAGTATTACTGTAAATACACAAATTTTCGGCAGCTATTTAATTTCGGCTATATTCGGCACCGACCCAAAACGCCTAAATTAAAACGCCGATGAAATTTTTCACAGCATCTGTCGCACTATACCCCTCTACCCCACGCCGAAAATAAATCGCCGCCGAAATGTCAAAAAACGTGAAGCGCCGAAATTTTGCAGCGCCGAAATTTTGTATATTTACAGTACATGAAAAGCGCGAATACACTTGAACTGGTCGAATATTCATTGCAAGACTACAACTTTTCTCTAGAGGTGTGTAAACAAACGTGTGTTCATAACTTCAGGTGCACTTTGATAAGATTATCACAATGCGGCCTATGACATGCCGTCAAGCTGGTCCAGTTGTCACACAAAACGTACTTCCAGAGTGTGTGGCTGCATGTACCCGAGAGCATAGCACGATTTAGGTGCGAAACTGCCTGAACCGCAACTACACACAGTTTCTTGACCTCCGTCCAACCGAGCAGAAATTGAGGCACTATCCACATGCAGCATTCTGCGTGTGTTGAGTGAAATACATGATTTTGAGTTGCTGTCTGATGATCGGTTAAAACCGTGAAACTCAGAGTTGCAGCAGAAACACTTTTGATTCCTCTCAAGTGTGTGATACTGAGTACATGTACATTTGACATAGGATATGATGACGTGGAGTTGAACACCAAGCAGTACCTACCTGAAGATGGCTTGACACGCGAACACAGAATCATTCCCAGCAGGGCTAACATAACAGCTAGTCCCGCAATAGCAATCACTGTGAGCAGCAAGGACAGAGAGAGAGAGAGAGAGAGAGAGAGAGAGAGAGAGAGAGAGAGAGAGAGAGAGAGAGAGAGAGAGAGAGAGAGAGAGAGAGAGAGAGAGAGAGAGAGAGAGAGAGAGAGAGAGAGAGAGAGAGAGAGAGAGAGAGAGAGAGAGAGAGAGAGAGAGAGAGAGAGAGAGAGAGTATGTGTGTGTGTGTGAGAGAGAGATGTAGACAGACAGACATACAGACATACGGACGGACGGACACACGGACAGACATACACACACAGACCGAGGCACAGAGAGAAAGCAATGAGTACCATATTCTCATGAACATTTTTGCTATTCACCCAGAAGTTGAAGAATGGGGCTGGACTTGTTACTCAAGGGAACACACTAAATCTTTAGGATAGAGAACTGAGACTGGGGGGTTAGAACAGAGAAATGAGACTGTGGGTTTAGGACAGGCATCTGAGATTGGGAGTGCGAGCCATGAATAGATACATAGATACCACCTTTAATCGGAGAAATACAGTACTTCTAGTACATGATAGAGTGCGCTAAGGAACACGTTATGTTGTATAGATGGAAAACCTTGTGATAATCAATTCCCCAGCTGTGCAGGCTGAAGACTGGCACAACCCCTGCACAAGTTGCCATGCTTGACACAGTCCAAACTAGCTACAGTCAGACATGTACGATGTCTGGATGCATTTCACCGAATGCCAGTCTGCCTAATAGTATATGCCCGTTTGTCAGGCTGCATGTTGTTCAGCATGCCTCTCTGTCTATGCAATTGAAGATAGCCGGACCACACAGCAGGAACAAGACTAGACTGACTGACTAACACTGATATATTAACGTTTCGAAGATTGTCCTCTTCTGAATGATAATGTCTGTCTGTCTGTCGGTCGGTCGGTTGGTTGGTCTGTCAGTCTGTCTGTGTCTGTGTGAATGTGTGTGTGCATTGCATTCATTTCCTCTGCGCATGTTACTGGATTAATGACTAAAATGAAATTGTTACGTACCAACTCCCGCCACCAAGCTTGCATTGACTCCTGATTCCTTGGCAGTACCGACTTCAGGCGGTGGTGATGAGGATGGTGATGCTGCTGGTGTGGCAGAAGCTGAGGATACCGACAGGGAGTTTGCTTTTGGTTTGGTGCTTTCAGTCACATGTAAATATTGTCCATCGCCCGTTGTTGTTCCACTAACCTTGCACAAACCTTCTGCTTTCACCTACATGCAGAATCAATCCAACAACTGGGTTATTTGTTCGTGATGTACACGTGTAAATAGGCAGTCCTATTGTAAAGAAACATGTACGGCACTGGCTCAGTGCCATCATCAACAGGTAACTCTCAGTAGGGCAACACATCCTAAAGGTGCAGGGTCCACTCGACGGACGGCAGGAATTCCTTTGGAATCTGGCTGCGTGTGCTGCCGGCCACTGATGCACGTCTGATGATTTCTAGGTGGATGGATTGGCCTTTCAAAGGAAATTGTTTCCACCGGATTCACAGTCTGGAAACACCGTGAGTGATTCTTGTCATGTGACGTTAGCTCTATTCATTGTGAACCACTCTTTCTTTTCATGTCTAAAGTGCTCTAAAGGGATTCTTTGTTGCAAGGGAAAAGAAGAGAAGTACATCCAAGGATATTATATGTGTGTGTGTGTAATTTGAAGTGAACGAATGAAGAAGCTACTTTCGTAAATATATTAATCGCTTTGACGGAATGAAAATCTCCATCCATTTCAGGATTTAGTTCAGATTTTTATATACTCTGCTGCATCTGTGCCTTGATCCTTGAGAGTTGTGGTGTTCCTGCGTATGCGGAAAACTCAGCCCGACGGAGTTTCAAGCGAGCTGTAAAATTCAATCATTCGAAAAAGGGTAATCACAATTTTTGCAGCAGGAATGAAGCCGAGCCACCAGTACCCTTACGTAAACAACAGCACATGCCGTGAATTCGGGATCGACGTTTTTTAATGTGATGGACTGTACTTTCCCCTGGGAACAGAGCAGAAAAGAAAGCACACACACACACACGCACACACACGCGCGCACACACACACACACACACACACACACACACACACACACACACACACACACGCGCGCGCGCGCGCACACACCGAGGACATGTAGAAGCTGCAATGATGGTTCGCTGTACATGTAAAATAGTTGAATGACACCACACATACATCGTATCCATAGAGTGATGTAGCGCTGATCGATTGACATCCAACATTCAGAGTCTAAGCCCCCAGGGGCAATTTTTGAGTCCTTTTACACGTTTTAATGTGCGTAATCCCCTACTCAAAGGGAACCTATTCTAAGAATGACATCTTAAGTTCTATCAACAAACATGATATACACATGTGTGAGTACGTACCGTGAATTTTTCGCTATCACGGCTTATGAAATGCTTGAAATTGCAGTTTGAGTGATTCAAGAAATGCGCCGAAAGGAAGTACCATCCCTGGCTTCTCGTGTAGGGGTTCCATTTTAACGTGAACGTGACTGAAGTGCGATTGCTCTCATCCAATGTCTGATACATGGCGGTTACTTTGGTCAGATCTGCATCCAGAGGCCCTGCGAGGGGAACAAAGCAACATCAGAGAGGAGATAGCTGCAGTTATTTCTGGATGGCATCGAGGGGCTTTAAAACTCCAATTCCAAAACGTAAGAACACAGCATGATTTACAACATGTTTTATAACAGACAACGCACTGGGCAACAGTACCAGCTGAGTTGGTTTTCGGCGGTGGATCGGTTTGGCCAGTGCAAAGGACTTCAAGCTTGAACCGTTTGGGCGTATTATTTGCATGCTGCCGACCCATGTTAAAGGGGACATGCTAGCCTGATGATGGCCTCTGGCCGAGAATTTGATTTTGAAACATTAGCAATTTGCAGGGAAGAGACCACTTGATCTGAGGATGGTGTGTGTAGGGTTTTTCATGCAGTGAAGTGGCTGTAGTGGAGCTTGCGCACCTTATAAGACATTCTAGTACCGTAAAATCCCGCCAGAGCGCCCCCGTCTCTCCCATCCGCCCCTCCCTGACTTCTTGTCAGGGACGTGATCCTCGTATGACTCTGTCACAGTCTGGTATGCCGTACTGCACTGCAGACGCGTGCTCGACCCCATTGGAAATGTACGCAACAGTGCCCACCCTCTTGACCAGGGGTCGCACAAACCCTGAGTTTTTTACGTTGAATCCCAGCACCACGATCAATACCATCCACACACTTTACATCTGCCTGTTGTTCAATGTTTTCTCTTCAGCACTGCATGAGAAGAAGTCTTTCCATCAAGGGTTTCCATACAATGTCCCCTTCTACTGCGATGCAGCTATAGGAGGATTTCTTGACCGACAAGAGTTAAATAATGGCGCCGTGTATTTTCTGAAACTTATCCACATTAGCGTCTCAACAGACAAGAAAAGAATGTACTGCAGTGTTTACTTACCACAGTCACACAATGACCGTGATTCAGCTGTAGAGACAAAAAGATGGCAGATGAACAGAATGGATTCAGGATATACATGAAAGCAAGGTACATGGTTGTGTGTGTGTGCGTGTGTGCGCGAGCGTGTGTGTGTGTGTGTGTGTGTGTATGTGTGTGTGTGTGTGTGTGTGTGTGTGTGTGTGTGTGTGTGTGTGTGTGTCTGTGTGCATGTGCGTGTGTATGTGCCAGCTAGTTCAGTTGGTGGGTACACTTATGCCAGATAGTGTGGGGTCTGTTGCCAACAGACTTGGCTGCTTGAAGGTGCAATGTTGTACCTGCGCCCTTTGTTGGTTTCAGGGTTCATATTTTCAATTTGAAGTATACATACCTGTCAACCATGGACAATTTCTGGCTGGAGGACCTCTTGTGTAATCAATGGTGCTAGTGAAGCTTATATCAGATCCATTCTGATTTAGCCACCCACACTAGGAGCAAGTATAACCTCACTGGGGGCAGGGGTAACTGCAGTTGGATCCCAGGATGTATACCCTGATGCCGTCAATCCTTTTTCTGCCCCTTGTCCTCACCCACTTACTGAGGTGTGGTGAGCCCATAAGTGGGATCATTTCCAAGTCCACCCAGAGTTTAGTTAGGGATATCAGGGGGTGTCGGCCGTTGGGCGGTTCTATAGCCAATTGAGTCATCTTTCCAATATTCCTTTTGAGTCTCACTGCCCTCTTCCAAGGGGAGACCCACGTGACCAGTTATTGCAGTGAGCAAGTGTATGTGTGTGTATGTGTGTGTCTGTGTGTGTCTGTGTGTGTCTGTGTGTATCTGTATATGTGTGTATGTGTACGTGAGTGTGTGTGTGTGTATGTATGTATGGGTATGTGTGTGTGTGTGTATGTGTGTGTGTGTGTGTGTCCGTCCAGACAAAAGTGTACGTGTATTAGCTTGTTCTGAGGGCACTGTACTGTTTGTTTCACAATTGACAATGTCCTGGAAGAGAGAGAGAGAGAGAGAAAGAGAGAGAGAGAGAGAGAGAGAGAGAGAGAGAGAGAGAGAGAGGGAGTGAAAGAGAGAGAGAGAAAGAAAGAAAGAGAGAGAGAGGGGGAGCCTGGAGGGAGACAGAGAGAACCAGAGAGAGACAGAGAGAGACGTGTACGGAGTCTTCCTTGTCCCATAGTGCTGATTGAGTGAGGTGAAGGAAGGTCACAGTACACATGAAAGCATGCAGACTACTCACTCTTATCTGAACTGCAGTCCGCGCTGCTGTAGTTCACCATTATAGTAGGGCAGTCTTTCTCCTTGCATGCTGTTGCAAGGCAGAGAAAGAGAACATAATCGTCAACCAGCCACAGATTCCCAGACTGATAGACAGACAGACAAAGGGACAGATATACAAAAATATAGATTGACCAACATGTTCTTTTATCTCAAGTTCCGGAACCATGAAGTGTATATGGGAGCGATTACACGAAACGTGCTAATCCAAGATGAAAATATGCACAATTCAGCACATCGAGAGGGGCATCAAATGGCGCGTGTGTGTGTGGGTGTGTGTGTGTGTGTGTGTGTGTGTGTGTGTGTGTGTGTGTGTGTAACTGACTGTGAGTGGACACGGTGTGTATGCAGCTACAGGTCACACAAAGTGCGTATTTCATGTATCCCTTACGGTTCACTTCAATGTTGTTACTCTCAACAGTCTGTTTATCATAATCTGGTGTATCAGGACCCGCCAGTGGAAGTGATGTAACCTTCAGTACAGAAGCACAAAGTTGCATCCAAGACATCAGACTACTTGCATACACATAGCAGAACATTACTCAATCTGCGGACAGCATGCTGTTTCGTTCTTTGTGAACTCCTCAGCGCAGCATGCTGTTTCGTTCTTTGTGAACTCCTCAGCGCAGCATGCTGTTTCGTTCTTTGTGAACTCCTCAGCGCAGCATGCTGTTTCGTTCTTCGTGAACTCCTCAGCGCAGCATGCTGTTTTGTTCTTTGTGAACTCCTCAGCGCAGCATGCTGTTTTGTTCTTTGTGAACTCCTCAGCGCAGCACAGAGACTGCAGAACATTATAAAGTTGGTCGCATGCAACGTAGGAGCTCGCACTTTTTCCCGCCAACATGACACTTGACATTTGACTTGAGGTTAAAAGCAGGACTGCCATCTAGAGCACGCAAGAAATCCATCATACCTACAAGTACCAACGCGGGAAAACCTGCACGAAAGCACCACTCTCAAAGCGCGAGCTCCAACGTTGCAAGCACAACGTAGGCCAAAAAAAACAGAAGCTAACCATATACTAGGGAAAGGTTCAGTGCAGACACACCCTGGACTGACTGCAGTACAGCACAACACAGCCAGAGTCATAATAAATATAGGCAGCAAGACGATACCGGCCTGTGTGGTAGGGTTTGTTCCAATGCAGCAGTACGAGTCATGGATGTGATTCACTCTGGGAGATGTAAATGTGGTAAGGGTATACGGTCGCCTCCACTTATATAACTAACTCGCACATAGCAACTTCCGTGCCAATGTCCTTGTTTGACCCATACAAAATTGACCTTTTGTAGCAAACAGTTTTCATTGTTTACAACAAGCCATATCTTGCAGGGTGCACGTAAAGTTGTGAACCAAGTGCACTCATACAGTCATGGGCCACATGCCTGTCATGGCGTGTTGTGTGCATGGTATCAGTGAATTCTTATTTATAAAGAGCTCCAGCTGTAAACAACTAATTCTCCTGCACAACGGTGCTCGTTCAGGAGTCGACTGTATAATATATTATCGTATGTCACAGGACTGTTGCCACAAATCAAGGAAATCAACGCTCTTGCAGAACGTGCTCATCTTTTTATTCATCGCGGGGAAAACTCATGCCCCCCCCAGTAATCACAGAGTGACTTGCACCTTACTGTCGTGAAGGCTCACCTTGACACTGTAGTCTCTCTTTTCGGCGTAGTCCATGAAGCATTCATCAAATGAGCTGGGCGTAATTCGTATGCTGGCTTCAGAGTGCCGTGACTTGTCTGTGGTGAAAAACACTCTGTAACGCCCGTTGTCCAGACCACTTTCCCGAAGTGATTTCTGGAGAGGACATTGCAGGCATATCACAACATGCCATCCACACAAAGAACGCTGAACATGAGACAAGAGCTCCTTCATGCTCCACAAAATGCAGCACAGAAAACAGAAACTACAATGTACGGCTTCCGATCGAAAACTACCTGAAAGATCCGTTTGGGTAGGCTACATCTTCATACTAAACTTGGTCAACAGCTAGATTGAACGTCAATGCGTTGCATAAGTCCTCCCGTCCATTAATCATAAGGAGCTGCTAGAACATGGAATACGAGAAACACTTCTACAAACTACTTGTAAACCGGTGGTCCTCTCTCATATATAAGTTAAATCCTTGGCTTTCCAATCTAGTCTTATCTGCAAAGAGTCTAAGAAATGTGGACCGCCCACCAACTGCTCCTGCATCTCCGAATCTCAGCAAGAGGTCAACGTCAATTACAAAATTAGAAATACTCACCAAAGAAAGATCATATTTCACGGCTGTTCCCCTCTTAAGCGATAGGGCAATACGATAGCCGACGAGAAATTTGGAATCTAAATTTCACAGCACGCCAAAGATATACGAACATGCATACGCACGTGTGCACACACACTCGCACACATACACACACACACACACACACACACACACTACTACTACTATGTACAACTGCCACAAAATGGCCACGTCGCTCCCAGAAGCGGGAGACAACAGCGAGAAAAAAAGAAACAAGGAGAATAATTGAGGTGAAAGGGGACCGTTCTACACATAGCTAGTGTTTCTGTCTTCGGTGGCGGGTGAGGTCCTGCGGGCGGGAGAATCGTTCGTTACATATGCTGCATTGAATGGGCAGATTAGTCCTCTGGTCCTTTCGCAGTCGTTTGCCTCGAGTACAATTATGGCGGTTAAAACCAGCCTGACTCTTCATGCAGCGATCACAGATCGAGCAATGGTGCTGGCAGCAGTCCAAATTCAGGCTGCATCTCGTTGAAACAGCTGGTATTTCGTCCGATGTCTGACGCTCCACACAACGATGAACTGCAAAACCGCCAGCGCTTTGAAACCAGCGGTCACAAACTCCACAGTGACGGGCCCCAGGCTGCTGGGCAACAGGTAAGGACCGTACAGCTGAGCACTTGTGACGGTGAATCCCACGAGCAGTGAATGATCGGTTGCAAACCTTGCAGGTGACTTTGTTGTTGTTACACTCCACGAGATCATCCGGAGTCTTTGCAATTGCCTCGCGCCATGCTGGGCGATCCTGAGCCAAAGTGAGCCAATTCACTATGCCACCGAAACGAAGATCACGTGCGACGAGGTCTTTCCATCGCAGTCGTGGCCCACAGGCTGGGCGTGGATCTGAGAAGAAGCTAAACAGTATCAGCTTCGGAAGCCGGTTATCTGGCATTCTGGCGACATGCCCAAGCCACTGCAGACGGCGGTGTCTGACGGTATCAGATGGCAGTGCCATATCACCCCAGCGTCTTCGCAGCTCCTGGTTGTTGACATGCTGCAGCTGTTGATCGAGCCGGGATACACCCAGAATGAACCTGAGGGAGCGGTGGTGGAAGTTGTTGATGGCAACCATGTCTCTCTTCAGCGGAGTCCAGCACTCACAGGCATAGAGCAATGTGGACAGAACGCAAACATCGTAAAGATGGCGCTTGGTGGCGATGGAAAGGTTTCGGTCAAGAAAGACACGGCGCATAAGGTCGAAAGCTGCCGCTGCCTTACCGAGTCTTCTGGCCACATCTGCAGATGAGCGGGTGTCAGCAGTTATCACAGAGCCAAGATACACAAAGGATTTGACACTTTCGATCTCCTCCGGACCAACAAAGAGCGGAAGGCGGTCAGCACATGATACACACACACACACACACACACACACACACACACATGCATACATACACACACACCCGCATGCATGCATGCATGCATACACACATGCCCGGTACCACCATGTACGCCCGACCTGGCACAAGAGAAGCAAGCCAATGCGCAATGTAGTGGATGAATATCCACATAAATATCCTATTGGCAAGGAGCAACAAAGGCGGACAAGATCTGAATGAAACAGAACATGACTAGGCCCAGGAAACTGCCCAATCCATACAACTGGCAAACCCAAGTATACATAATAATGTCAGCAACTGGATTGAAATGTTGAATGAATTCAGAGAAATTGCTTGCTCCAATGCACTCTGGGTACAGATAATTCACAACCAACATGGAACATAATATTCCATGCTCGGATGTTCGTATTTTTTTAATCTTCTGCAGCTGCATGCACATTACCCCACATTCACACGTACCCACTGGATCTTCCCAGGTGACGCCGAATGAGAAAGTGCCACCGTAAAGCCTGGGCTGCGTTGCTCGGACATTCCGAGGCCGACCAGGCGCAGTGACTTGAGCTGTGCCACACTGCTGCTGCCGCTGCATCATGGACACGGTGTAGATCTCCTGGTCGAGGACCGGGTCGACGCAGTCGACGTAAGGGGGATCATAGATCTTGTCGCCGCACCGCAGCATTTCACCTATGAAAAAAACACAGACATGGAATGTGCTGAGTGTGTATCCTGCATGAACACAAGCACTGGGAAAAGCAACGAGTGGCAAGTAGCAAGCAGCTAGATTGACGGTCGGTATCTGTGGGACGTCTAACATAAATTTAAAAAAAATGGAAGGACAAAATGTTAAGGGTTATGACCAACTGTCCACCAAAGTATCCAGATCATATACATGTACAGTCAGCGAGTGAGACAACAAGGCACACAACCGACAGCGAGTACTGAGACATTCAACGACCTAACATTCTCCCTGCATTATAAAACGGAGCTCATGTTTGGGAGCAAGACTTCGTCGCAGCAGTGCTGTGAGGTGAGGATAAATGCACCCTGAGAGTGCTGCTGGGTGTACAATCACCTGCCAGACTAGACCATGCAATCACCTGCCAAACTGGACCATGCAGCTCGCACTAAAAGGCATAGACAATTCTTGTCACTCAAATACGGGACCACGGTCAGCGAAACCTTATCCAGAATGATTTTCCAAAAAGTCCACAAACTGTCATGGGAATCATTGAAAAGCAGCAAAGGTAGTTTTCACAGAGGCTGAGTTAATTATTTTCTTGATCTCCTAACATTGGCACCACGGTGTATCTAATCAGGTACTCAGGACAGCTAAAAAAAATATAAAAAATTCACGGTTCGTGTCAGACTCGGCCAGAGGCCGTGTTTTCCGCATCCGTAGGAACGCCACCACCCTTCAAGGGTCAAGGCGCAGATGCAGCTCCTAAAGCAGTGGGAGGTGAGCAGGCGTGTACGCCGGGTCACCTCTGGGGGGGGGGGGGGGGGGTATCGCAAACAATCGTTTTTAACCCTTCCTAAAGAGCCCTAGGAATTTTTCAAAATGATGCATTTTTCGTGTTCTTTGGATCATAACTTCAGTTCTTCTCACTCAATCTTCATTATCTTGGGCTTCCTGGAAGTGGAAAGGTGCCAGGGAGAGAATGAGGTGGACCATGATAGCCAGGACACAGTACAGTCATGTACATATCCAGCCCTATAGGCTATAGCGGTAGAGTGCAGCGACGGTGCGAAAAAATGCCCCAAAGCCTAAAGGCCCAAACGCATCCTTCCTGCTCCAGCGATTTCGTTTTTCTTGATCGCAGAGTTTCGATTTTTTGCTGTGTACTCTTGAAAATATCACAAGTGAAGCCCCTGCAAATTTGAGCAAGTCAGCGCGACGAAAAGTCTCAAATTCTCCATACTCGAGTCACACTGCACGCTTTTGAAATTGTGAGATCGCGGCTCAACTTACGAATGATTTATCTCAAGAGACATTACTCGCAGCGCGTCGCAAATTGTTTCCACCGACGGCTGAGAGTTTTCTATTCAACCTGGATATTTGAATCGTTGGATTTGAGCGAGATTTGACTGAGTTACGATCTGTTGAAGTTTTGCATTTTTGCCAGATCAATCGTGCGCAATACTAAAAATGCCCAAAAACGTTGCTCGTTTGGAACATTTGGGGGGGGGGGTTCCGGGCAACGGGACCCCCCCCCCCCACCTGCGTACGCGCCTGGGTGAGAAGATAAGCTCACCAGCAAGCGGTCAAAGACCGAAAATCCCATTCACTGCATCCATGTTTTCCTCGTGCCAGGCCACGAGTTTCCAAGTAACTGTGGGTCGCAGCAAGGCTGGAAAATCCTTCCGCTTCCAAGGAGGACTTGCACCTGGTACTAGTACCCTCTGTTTCTCAATCATGATCTTAGACCATCCCACTCAGTGTGCCTGCCTGGATAGCTAAGTACGTTCTCATTATGAGATAGCCCCAGCATGCACCTTGAACCCGCTATTCAAAGACAACCGAGGCAAAAATCTTTACCGTTGGCCTGGTAACAGAGCATACCATTCGCAATCTGGAAACCAAGGGGTGAAATTTTGCAGCGAAATCCTGAGTTCGGATACTCTGAAGTTCTCAAGTTGAATGTTCCAGTGTTTGATTTAGCCCCTACAAATCGCATGCGCAAGCCTGATACTCACGTGATACACACCCAAATTGTACGGATAAACTGTCACTTTCTGCAGTACACTGATTGCTAGGACATTTGAGCTCACTCTCTACTGCTGTGGCAAATATACACCACACAGCTTGCACGCGCATCCCAATGCATCCTACACTCTCTATTAAACTGATGGATTAAAAAAATTAATAATTTAAAATATATCAACGAGTAACCTGGCTTTCTCCAAGTACAACTTCTCGGTCCAAAAACACTGAAAGTACTCAATGTTTCCCTTTTCATTCCCTCCAACTGATGAAATCCTCGAATATTCTGTAGAATTGTTCAACCCCTATCATATGCATGTGCCCAGTCAAGTCTTGCTTCACAACAATTAGCGTGAATATCTTCTAGAGGGTAGCTCCCGGCTCGGCACTGATCAGTCAACCAGCAACCAGCTCAGCACACACCAGACTTACATCGGTCCGCATAGTCCCTGCGTGGCCACAGAAGACAACTGCTGTTCGGCAGCACAGTTGACGATTCTCCGCGACTGGCAATGGTGACTAGCATGAGCACAACTGAGAGTAACGTGACAAACTCCAACCTGAATACACAGTAAAGTAACATGGAAAAATGCTATCGGGCATGGTGAAAGAGAAAGAAGAGTAACAATAATTTTGTTCTTCCTTTTCTACACGGAAACCCTACACCATCCTCAACGCTGTTTAAAAAAAGGGGATCGGACTATTGGCAGCCAACTCTGCTCTCCAAATGTACACTATTGCCTTGTACATACACATACATTTCACATACTAGTGATAAAAATGTTCCTTCAAGTACTGAAAACCAGCTGTACAAGATACAGATTCTCGCTCTTTCGAAAACCGACAAGAAAGTCCAGAGGAATATCGCTCATTCGGTGTTCAGTCTCCCTGCATCTCTGTTAACTAACAGTGTGCTGACAGCGCCTGCACTGTATACATACAACCAAGAGTACATAACCCCCAAGAGTGTGCAACTGCCTGCACACCCTCTATGCAGTGCTGCGACGGCAGAACTTCACATCACGTGTCAAGGTTCAAAAGGTTACGCTGGCAAACAGTGCAAAGTGACCACAAGAGAGTTGAGCCCAAGGCTGGGTTGCGTACAACCCTGTATCTATCATGCCCAGAGTGCAAATAATGTGTACAGGTTCATCACGTGATGTGAAGTTCTGCCGTCGCAGACCCCATAGCAGGGCCGGCACCACTGGTACGGCCGGTACAGCCAGGGCTGTACCAACTTCCCAAAAAGTCGGTCCATGTGGAACGTCCAAAACCGGGGAGAAAAAGTCTCGATGTATGATTTTGTACAGGGAGTCGCCCAGAGTGCAGGATTTGCCGTCTAAATTCCAAATATTTTCTGGGGGAGGGCCCCCACACCCCCCAAACAAGGCCCTTCGGCCGCACCGCTCCACAGAAGCCGCCTCCGGCCCTGCATAGCTGGCGTTGCACACTCTTGGGAGTTATGTACTCTTGATACAATCCTACTTCAAGTAAATTTGGAAATTTGGATTTTTGGAAATTTGATCAACGTCCCATCATGAAAAGCGTCGCACCACCTGGCGCTGCACTGCACTGCTTGTTGTGGCCATGCAACTAATGTTGCAAAGCTACAGGGTATGCCAAGCCTACGAGACTAGAAACATGCTACAGGGTAAGCCAAGAGAGCCTACGAGACTAGAAACAAGCTACAGGGTAAGCCAAGAGAGCCTACGAGACTAGAAACAGCCTGTGCATACATGTATGCACAGTGGCTGGGAGTACTAGGTGACGAAGTACATGTACGTGTGAAGAGCTGAGATGCGAAACCCGATAGCACAGCGCCAACTATGAGAAAATCAGATTTTCAGCTCAGTGCACTGAAAAGGTCTAGAGGCACCACCGAGCAAAATCTCACATTCAAAGTCTGACAAGTACATGTACAAGTTCAGAACTGAAACTCAGATTTGGATTTAGGATTTTAGATGCAAACCGCACATAAAATGAATCCTTTTTGGCCGTTATCCGAAAAGCGATGAAATGAATTTAGCCAGTCCCGCATTGCAGCTCTTCATGTAGGACAATCGTCCTGCCTCTGTTCCTGCCTCTGCGCATGTGAATATGACATGCCACATTTTTGAGTAATTATTTGCATGAAAATATTGGAAGTAAGAATCCAAAGTTGTTTTTCTAAAGCCCACGCTATAATCGATTCCGGTACATGTACATACTGTACTACATCCTAGGTGGATTTCCTACACAAACTGTATATTTTCCGCTATGGACTTGCACGGCCCTTGACGGCCTGCTTATGGTGCGAATGCAGCCGGAAACACACATGTACAAATACAGCCCAGGGCGCCAGCTTTGTACTTTGGGTGGGACTTCACCCAGCATAACTGTAATTTTTACTGCCGTGTAACATGTGCCATGTATACGCCCGTCGCAAGAGATGCACGCAAATCTACACTGGATGTGCACCCACAGAATTTCTCTTTTATAGCAACGATAGCGGATCTGATTCTGAATGAAACAGATCAAGACAAGCGCAGGACAACGGTCTAATCCACACAACATGCGAAACCATGTGAATCGACCCCCAATGCACACATGGTCTACACTACATGGAGTACATCGGAATAGGACAGCCAAGACCGTTATGTATGCACACCCTAGACTTGCTGGGGTAACCAGTATAGACAGCACGCTGCTTTGATAAAGGCAGACACTAGATGCACTGGTACCTTGAAGTGAAATTGGAGTTACTTTACCAACCAGCCTGGCAACTTGGTTCTGGGAACCCAGAGCCAATAGACATACCAACAACCTCAGCCATGAAAGCTATTATAGGAACAACACACTGGATTGTGGAGCCGAAACTAGTCCAACTTCCAAAATGCTTTAGCACGAAGGCAGCCTTCCGACAGGTTGGCATTTTACTACCACACACACACACACACACACACACCAGGGGCGTCGGAACCGGTGCGGCAGGTGCGGCCAAAGCCGCACCAATAATTTTCGAAGTTTTTTTTTGCATTTCCACCTTGTTGATGGCTTGTCGACTCTTGTACAGGTACCATGTTTTACATCGACAATGCGGTGTATCATCAGCATGCATATTCTTATTTCTCATATTATTCTGTAGCATAAAAAAGACATACAATGCATTAATTATTATTATTATTTATTATTATTATCAAATTTTTGATAGATAATCTGTCGCTCCTGGATGCTGTGCAATCTGCTTCTGATAGAGCTGCTTGGCTCGAAATTGTTAACAGATGCGTTGACCTCATGCAATGAGTGATATGCGAACTGTCATTATTATTATTAAAATATGGCCTTTTAGGCCCAATTTTCTAAAAAATTCCAGGGGGGACCTCCCCCCCCCCCGACCCCCCTCTCACACTTTTGCCGCACCAATGTTAAATTGCTTCCGACGCCCCTGCACACACACACACACACACACACACACACACACACACACACACACACACACACACACACACACACACACACACACACACACACACATGCACACACGCGCACACACATATACTGCAATGGTGACACAAATTTGTGCTCCGTGCTGGGGGCATTTCATACGTCCCACATTCAACTGTTACTGGCCACCTCCTGGCTCGTGCCACTTCCTGTGGTACGTGGGTGGTCTGAGAACTCAAGGTCCAAACCAACCAGTATACTATTAGTACTGAAACGAGAACCCAGTGCTGCCCCAACACCAACTGAGACGATTTGGTGCCACATATCAAATTTTGGCCAGTGACACGCTCATCGTTAAAAAAATCATTATTCACCTAATCATTATTCACCTGTGTGCCCGGTGACTGTGCGGTGCAGCTGGTTTGCACTCGATGCCTTTCCAGCTGCTTTTCCTTGCGGACTCCATTCCATTCAAATAATCAGCGGACCTTTCCCGTTGACTACATGTACGCTAGTGCAGAGGATTTGAATGGAGTGACAATGCCACACCGTATCGGTAATGCTAAGACCAAGGCTTTCAAGTAAGTTTCTCCTTCTCTAGTCGGAACGCAAAACTTCTCTAGCTAGTAAACGAATTACCCAGTTGGTTTATTATGTAGATCTACCGGTACTAGTGTGCCGAGTCACCTGGTCACGGTGCCCGCTGACGCGCTATAGCGCTAGCGCGCTGCGAAGTAACAACTAATTCTAGTCATCATGTAAAGTGTGAAGTGTCCTGTAAGTTTCTCAGCTTGCCGTCAATGAAGGCCTTTTCATTCGATAATCCACAGTCTGAGAGTGAGACCACACTATGACAGCTCGAAACACTTGCAGGCACAGCGAAAACACTTCGACGCGGATATCCTTCCAAACATATTTATCAACCATAAACTGATGGTGGTGGTGGTGGTGAGAAGGAGAGCTCTGTGCCAGAACTTTGCAGCCTAGAGAGCGTGTGTGCGCAGGCGTGTGTTTACCGCCATATTGCCAGGTGTGTCTTTACCACCATATTTATCAACCATAAGTACAGCTGCAGTGGTGTCTTCAACTAACTTCATTCTCCCGAGTAGTAGATCTACAGAACATAAAGACATAACTGTCGTTGCTCTACTCTACAAGCGCTCTTTGCCATTTTTTAATGTAAACATTTTAGCCGTAACTCAGCCTCAGGCCATCAGGGAGTTCAACACAATCATGCAAGGCCAAGCAAGCATCTGCAACCCTGTCTGAACTGGCCGAAGTCGGAACTAATACTTCGGAAGACGTACATGTAGAGTCTACGTCGTTCGAAAGCATGCACTCTACTACAGCTGTAGTCTACGTAATCCTTGTACAGACTCAGTACTCAGTAGAGTTCTTGAGCCTTGAGGCTTGAGCCAATTAGTTGAGGCTGTTGTGACTTGATTCCCATTCAAGGTGGCTGCGACGATACACGTTCCTAGTCACACTAAGTCTAAGGTGGTGGTGAGAAGGAGAGCTCTGTGCCAGAACTTTGCAGCCTAGAGAGGGTGTGTGGGCAGGCGTGTGTTTAAAAAAAAAGTAAAATATGCGTCAAGATCACCACCAGCAACCATCTGTCCTTTATAATACTTATTCATTGACATGCGATCGTTGATTCACTGTCATTTTAGTAACAGCTTCAGGCTGAATTTCAACCCTTCACAAGGACTCGGACACCGAAATACTTCTGTAATCGTTTCTGCCTACACTCAGTGCATTTTTAGGTGGACACTGCACTGGGCCATGGGATTGAGCTGCATTGTAGCATGCATGCAGCATCGCCATGCAACGTCAACTCGGCAGGTTAGGGTAGGTAGCGTGGTGCAAGGCATGAATTGAAAGCAGCTTGAGAGGAAGCGGAAGAGACTGACGAGGAGCTGTTGGAATTAGGAATGGACGAGGGCGAGACCAGTGTTAGTGAGGGTGATCATGAAGCGATGATGATGACGCTAAGCTTGGCGACAATGTGGATGGAACTTGTTACAAGTGAGATAGATCGAGGTAAGAAGATGAGACCTAAAGAGTAGAGTTCACTGTGGGTAGTGGGAGGACTACTATGCTACAAGCCCAATAACACCGGCCGCGGTACCCTCAATGGCCTCGTGGGACATACATGAACTTCATGAAGGATGTGACCATTGGTGACCCTTATACAATGTAGTATTCGAGCTACATGTACATGTACATGTACATGTAGGTGCAGGTACATCTTTTCCGAACATACATGTACATGTACTAGTATTTCTCAGTCTGCGAGTATTTCAATAATGATTAATGTAACCGCCACTGTCCATACGAAGTCAGTACACGCCGACAAACTTACCAGGTGACTTCCATGATCCATCAATCACTTTTATCATGCATGGTCACAATCATACATACAGTGTACATGTATGTGGTGATGGGTGGTGATTAGTACCCGTTCAATGAACGCTTTATTTATGTTTTATAATTATCGCTTGTACACGTACATGTACATGTATTAAAGTTACATGTATGTACATCATACATCAAACTGGCATAACTTGTACTAGTACTCAAAACGTTCGAATGACCACAAATGCAACTACATGTACATGACTGTACTTCCTTGACTACATGTGTCAAATAGAGATAGGAGATTACACTCAATACTAAAAAACAATAGTCTTTCCATCATTTTTACTTTACTCAACAGTCTTATCACGCCACAGCAAAACAACAGAGACCAAACTCCTTTCTTCTGTAACAACTAATTACTTACTAACTCGGAGTTTCATGTTCAGAAGCCCTCAACAGTGATAAATATGTACATGTATCTATGGCGGATGTGTGGTGTTACTTTCCACTAACTTGACTAAGATAGAGGATATCTTGGTGCTGGAATAGAGATACATACTCAGATAGGCGTTTCTAGGAATCATACTCAAGTTGACAGCAAGTTGGGGTGTAGGTCCTAGCCAATTGGCTATCCTAGGACTGTAATGACAGCTGTGGAAGCGAGAGGCACCGCCAGGAAACTATATTGTACATGTAATGATGTACATGTAGTACATGTACATGTACATCATCTGAGTGTCATGTACATGTACATGA
The DNA here is from genome assembly GCF_964019385.1 of Sycon ciliatum. NCBI lineage: Eukaryota > Metazoa > Porifera > Calcarea > Leucosolenida > Sycettidae > Sycon > Sycon ciliatum. Next base: position 30,565,800 of record NC_088644.1, read on the forward strand.
ATGTATGCTACAACTAGTAATTAGCTCCAGAGCATACATGACTTGTATGGTTAATCAGATGGTTTGTCTACATGTACATAATTGTTGTATGTGTCTTGTGTGTGCTGCACGGGAGGGGGGGGGTAGATACATGTACAGTGAAAGCTCAACAGGAACTCGAGAATGGGGACGGGTGTCTCGTCTATGTACATGTACACGTACACGTCATGTTGCTGCAATTATGGAAGCAGATACCGGTGTACGTGTACATGTACTGGTTTGTGCATTGTACAAGTAGTGCACACCAGGATCTACAGAATTTACTGTTTAGTCTCCATGTACGTATCTAATATTGACTGAGTACGAGGTCAATATAGGAAATAAAAGCCGAGTAAAAGACCGAGGCGAAGCCTCCCTTAGTATTGACTCCCATAGATTTTTGCCATACCTAAGCAGTCAAATATTCCTGCATATTTCACTCCTTAGCCTTAGGGCTATATTGACCGCTTATATTTGACTCCTTTTTAGCGATTGAACACAGGCTTTGGCTAGTCGTGATAAATCTAATATTGACTTCGTAC
>NC_088644.1:30571359-30731359 GCF_964019385.1 Sycon ciliatum
AGTGAATGAATGAAGAAGCTACTTTCGTATATTAATCAGTTTGACGGAATGAAAAGCTCTTTCCATTTCAGGGTTTCAATTCAGATTTTTAAATACTCTGCTGTATCTGTGCCTTGATCCTTGAGGGTTGTGGTGTTCCTGCGTACGCGGAAAACTCAGTATGACCGAGTTTCAAGCGAGCTGTGAAATTCAATTAATTACTTCAAAGTAATTTTATAAAGGGGTATTAAAAGAGGTATTAATCACATTTTTTGCCGTGGGAATAAAACCAAGCCACCAGTACCCTTACAAAAACAACAGCACACGCCGTGAATTCGGGATCGACGTTTTTGAATGTGATGGACTGTACTTTCCCCTGGGAACAGAGCAGAAAAGAAAGCATACACACACACGTGCACATGGCTGAGTCAGCTCAATCGCATTGCTGGTATTGTATGTATGTATGTATGTATGTATGTATGTATGTATGTATGTATGTATGTATGTATGTATGTATGTATGTATGTATGTATGTAGGTAAGTGGTCCCGTCCACCGCAAAGAGGGCTCAACAGTGCTGGGGTGCACTGAAGGTAGTACACGTGAAGGTTGGCTACTCATGTATGCCTAACATCGCAGCAACAATTAGTGAGCACAACAAGCGGCAACTGAAAGAAGAAACTCCTTAAAAGCCTTGCAATTGTAGGAGAAAGCAGGAATGCCCCATGGAAGGACGTTGCCAGGCCTCTCACGTCGTCTACGAAGCACACGTCACCAGCCATAATGAGCTCAGGACATACATCGGCTCAGCAGAAACAACGTCCAAAACAAGATACAACAACCACACGATGTCCTTCCGCCACGAAAAATACTCCGATGCAGAGCCACGGGTTAAAATAAAGAAGAAAGGACCAAAGGTTTACAAGTCACCCAAAGTATTCCAATACTGGCAACTATATGCATGATGTTGATGAGCCGTAATGTGCAACAGCACAATAATGCTTCTATTTGCCAGTGTTGGACAACTACGAGTACAGTAACTTGTAACCCGTTGGACGTTGGTCCTTTCTTTTATACCCTAACATATTCACCAGTTGTAGTCTTGAGGGTGCTGAGGCGACTGGTCTTGGTCTGAGGAAGCTGAGACGCTCACTTTTCCTTTATTCCCAATCAACTTCGCCATTTCCACCGAAACTGGGTGACTGCGCCCTTCTAGATGGGGATTTGCCTGCAAAATGTCCGACTGGTTTTGGTCCGAGAAGGCAGCGATGCAGCGTTCGGCCCTTCCCAATCAAACCTGGTTGATTATGTGTACACCAGTCACCTGCTCACCGTGCCTGCAGGCTACAACTTTCATGCCAAGGTTCAACTCAAAGGTTCAAAGGTTCAACTCGCGTGACAGGAACGCACCCAAACAGGCTGTAAGCTGTACGCAGGAGCACATGACTGCTTACTCAATCGTGTTCGATTGGGAATATGCTATACTGTACTGCATTTGATTGTGCAACTCGAGTGACCAAAATTCGCATTTTGTTGACATTAGGTGCATAAGCCGCACACTAGGCTTTGAATTCTTTGCAACCAAACATAATAGGTATCGGGACATACCAGACCGTACCTGTGCTTAAAAAGTGGAGAAGGACTACCAAAATTCTAGCAAAAGTTGGCTAGTTTGTCCTTCACTCAGACCTGATGACATGTAGAAGTTGCAATGAGGGTTTACAGTACATGAAAAGTAGTTGAATGGCACCATACATAACGTTACATCACATCTGTAACCGTTCAGCATGCACAGAAGGACGGTGTTGTTGGATTCGACGTTGTTGTTGTTAGAACAACAAGGTTATTTTATACACGAATTGCACGTGCGCACATTGTGCTGACAGGCCTTAGCCTAACTGTAAGCTGGCGCGCAACAGCTGTGATGCATCACTCGCAGTCACACAGTCACACTGTTATAATACCATCCATAGAGTGTTGTAGCGCTGGTCGATTCACATCAATCATTCGGAGTCTAAGCCGCAGGGGCAATTTTTGAGTCGTTTTTTACTCGTTTTAATGTGCGGCTAACACCTCGGAAATACGGTATAAATACATTTAAAAGCACATGTATGTGAGCATAGACTTTGGGAAAGGGATGGTGTTTGTTAGATGTCTGCTCCCGGTTCTAATCCCTACTCAGAGGGAACACATTCGCGGAATGATATGAGCCCGGATCAGCGAAAACCATCGCTTGTGTTTGATATCAAGTTGATCAAAAAGTGACGTTGAAGCCGAGCGAAAGAAAAGTCGCGGACCTAACACTACCCACCACCTTTCTGTCTTTCTTGTCACTAGTCTTTCTTTCCGCCTGACAAGCCCGTGTTTGTTTGTTTGTCAGTGACTAGCTAGCTAGGCGAGCCCCAGGCAAGTGAGGAGACACGGCTGGGAAACCCCACGTACCTGAGCTGGCTGGCGAATAAAAAAATAGGTACGATCGCGGGGCGCGAGCATCGCACGCGCATCGATCGTCGTTGACGCCAATCACGACACGACATTTTTTGGTGATGACTGGGATGGCGATTGCTCATCAAGGGAGTCAGGTGAAAGCCGCGGAGCTCCAGAGGACGACTCTCTCCTCCCGCAAAGCGACTCGGCGAGGCTGCAGACTTCGTGTAGAAGAAAGCAGCGCTGATGAGAATGACAACGACTCGAGTGGATATTGTTGAGCGATGAACGACTCCTTCACTAGTAAGTTTGTCGGATATCGACAGTGACGATGCAGAGCAAAGGCGTCTCGATTCACGACTGGAAGAGCAACGAGAGCTAGCGCCAGACAAGATCTGCTTCGTTGGCTTGGACACTGAGCATTGTTACTTGAAACATTTATTTGGTCCATGCAGCAGCTCCCAAAATAATTCAAAAAAATATGTTCCTGTAGGGTCAGGTAACCGTTGAATGTATCTGCACCTAGTACGTACCTCATGCTCATGAGCCTGTGTGCTAAGTAGTCACAGCTGCTGTGATTGCACTCCGTGTGTGCAGATATGTTTCATGGAAGTGAAGGGCTTGGAGAGCATCAGTACTGAGCCTGGTGTGGATGCAATATCAGCCCCTGGAACTTGGCCATATGCCGTTAGCTGCGCAATAGTCAGTGAAGCCAATGATTTACTTGGACGAGCCAGTGTCTGAGTACACCCCCAAGGACTATAAAATTCCTCCTTGTTAGCCGGCTGAGTGATGGCAATGCCTAACAGGATCAGACACATACCAACGCTCATACTTGCATTCTACACAGAAATGCCACTTCCAACATTTGTACAGAGATGTGGTGTACCGCATTTTTTGGTCACTTACGGTGCTGTGATTGATCTAAAATTTCTTGAGACTGGTTATCAGTGGTTGTGGATCAATTTGGAGCACAAAAATATTTTTCGAAAATTTTGCACATGTGATGGTTTTTGCTGATCCAGGCTCATATCTTTTATTTTTTCACATGTATACAATCGTCATGTACATCATGTCTGGGTTTTTTTATTTATTTATTTTTATTTTTTATACGAAAGTCCACTGGTGATAGAACTTTAAAAAAAGTTCTATCACCAGACATGATGTACATGTACACATGTGCTGGGTACTTACGGTGAATTCTTCGCTATCACGGCTTATGAAATGCTTGAAACTGCAGTCGGAGCGATTCAAGAAATGCGCCGAAAGGTAGTATCGTCCCTGGCTTCTCGTGTAAGGGTTCCATTTTAACGTGAACGTGACTGAAGTGCGATTGCTCTCATCCAGTGCCAAATGCATGGCGGTTACTTTGGTCAGATCTGCATCCAGAGGCCCTGCGAGGCGAACAAAGCAACATCAGAGAGGAGAAACCTGCAGTTATTTCTGGACGGCATCGAGCGGCTTTCAAACTGCAATTCCAAAAAGTAAGAACACAGCATGATTTACAACATGTTTTATAACAGACAACTCACTGGGCAACAGTACCAGCTGAGTTGGTTTTCGGTGGTGGATCGGTTTGGCCAGTGCAAAGGACTTCAAGCTTGAACCGTTTGGGCGTATTCAGGATTGGCATGCTGCTGACCCGTGTAAAAGGGGACATGCTAACCTGATGATGGCCTCTGGCCGAAATTTTGATTGAGACATTAGCAATTTTCAGCGAAGAGACCACTTGATCTGAGGATGATGTGTGTAGGGCTTTTCATGCAGTGAAGTCGCTGCAGTGGAGCTTGCATACCTTTTAAAAGACATTCTAGTACTGCCTATGTAGTCACGGATTTGACTTTACATTGAATCCCAGCACCACGATCAATACCATCCACACACTTTACATCTGCCTGTTGTTCAATGTTTTCTCTTCAGCACTGCATGAGCCGAAGACCCTGCATCAAGCTAGGATTTCCGCAGAGTGTCCCCTTCTACTGTGATGCAGCTATAGTATTATAGGAGGATGTATTGATCGACAAGAGTTAAACAATGGCGCCGCGTATTTTCTGAAACTTATCCACATTAGCGTCTCAACAGACAAGAAAAGAATGTACTGCGGTGTTTACTTACCACAGTCACACAATGACAGTGATCCAGCTGTAGAGACAAAAAAGATGGCAGATGTGCAGGATGGATCCAGAACATACATGAAAGCAAGATACATTATTGTGTGTGTGTCTGTGTGTGTGCATTCGTCGGTAGCTGTATTTCTAACGATGGCCAGTTGTCGGTTGAGGTTTCTTCCCGTCTTGCCAAGGCCTCCCGGGCTTTTGGTGCCTTGCGTTCTGCTGTATTAGGAAAGGCCACACCTCTGTGCGCACCAAGACTCATGTTGACTCTGCAGTCGTACTCTCAACGTTACTTTATGGCTGTGAGTCATGGGCAGTCAAGGCAACCGAAACCCGAAACCGAAGTCTGTCAGTGTTCCACAACCGCTGTGCTCGGTTTATCCTGGACGTCAGCAAGTCAGAACGGGATGAGCATTTTTCCAATGCCGTCATCGTGGAGCGGGCTGGTTTGCGATCAATGGTGGAGATGCTGAGGATGCGCCGTCTTTGCTGGCTGGGGCATATCGGACGCATATCGGACGACAGAATACCGAAGTGGGCATTGTTTGGTGAGCTCCAGAAGACGCGCCCTCGCCACGGGCCACGCAAGCGCTGGCGTGACAACATCGTGATTGACCTAGAGGAACTTCACATCAATGACTGGCACAGCCTAGCCGAGGACCGCCGTGCGTGGAAACTGGCCTGCAACACCATCCAGCCGCCTAAACCTGTGTCTCGGGATTTCAGGTGTCACTGTCGCCGAGATTTTCGCCGTCGCCAGGACCTCACTCGCCACTCGAAGTTCTGTTCCCCGTGACTCAAACACTGTGGGTCCTTTCAGGACCTGCCATCATCTCCGGATGGGCATTATTGTATTGCATTGTGCATTCGTGCGTGTAATTTGGTCTCGCTGCATGTGCACGCTTGAAAGACAGCTACACCATAGCTCAGTGGTTAGAACATTGCTGGCCTCAAGCGAAGGTCCTTGGTTCGAGTCCTGGTGGTCACAGTCAATTTTTCGTCAGACTTTTACCTTTTCCATTCCCTCAACCAGTGAATATTCAATAATTCTTACTTTATTTCAGAACTTAGAACCCTCCAAGTTGGAAGGCTATTGGTTTGCGCATTCCAGACGTGGTGCAGTTAAGCATCACGTCGTGGAGCATCACATCATTCAGTGTTGTGCTAATTGCTGCATGTTCAGACTCGCCAGTATCATGATTAGGATTGTAAGTGTTGGACAAACAACAGATAACTTGTAAATTTTCGGCCCTCCTTTTTACCATAGTTTATTTATAAAATTGGCTTGTTCGGAGGGCACTGTACTGCTTGTTGAACTTTTGACAATGTCCTGGAAGAGGAAGAGGAGAGAGAGAGAGAAAGAAAGAGACAGACAGAGAGACAGACAGACAGACAGAGAGAGAGAGAGAGAGAGAGAGAGAGAGAGAGAGAGAGAGAGAGAGAGAGAGAGAGAGAGAGAGAGAGAGAGAGAGAGAGAGAGAGAGAGAGAGAGAGAGAGAGAGAGAGAGAGAGAGAGAGAGAGGGAGAGAGAGAGAGAGAGAGAGAGAGAGACAGACAGACAGACAGACAGACAGACAGACAGACAGACAGACAGACAGACAGACAGAGAGAGAGAGAGAGAGAGAGAGAGAGAGAGAGAGAGAGAGAGAGAGAGAGAGAGAGAGAGAGAGAGAGAGAGAGAGAGAGAGAGAGAGAGAGAGAGAGAGAGAGAGAGAGAGAGACAGAGACAGAGACAGACAGACAGAGACAGACAGACAGAGACAGACAGACAGAGACAGACAGACAGAGAGACAGAGAGAGACAGAGAGAGAGAGACAGAGACAGAGAGAGACAGAGAGGCAGAGAGAGAGAGAGAGAGCCGTATTCGGTGTCTTCCTTGCCCCATAGTGTTGACTGAGTGGAGAGAAGAAAGGTCACAGTACACATGAATGCATGCAGACTACTCACTCTTATCTGAACCGCAGTCCGCGCTGCTGTAGTTCATCACTAAAGTTGGGCAGCCTTGCACCTTGCACGCTGTTGCAAGGCAGAGAAAGAGAAAATAATCAGCAGCAAGCCAAATAGGCGGACAGACAAAAGGACAGATATACAAAAAGATAGAATGACACACGTTTTTTTGTCTCACGATTCACTAGTCGTTTGCTTGTAATGCTTTGCTTTCATCTGATAACCCCGTACATACAGATAGCGGGTTAGATGGCATGCTCTCTCTTCATCTTAGTGATGTTCGTGAAGGGTTTAAGTACACCTCACGGATCGGCGTAGCCTTGCTCGGGATGCAAACACGTAGCTGTTTGTATGTATGTGTGTGTGTGTGTGTGTGTGTGTGTGTGTGTGTGTGTGTGTGTGTGTGTGTGTGTGTGTGTGTGTGTGTGTGTGTGTGGTGTTTGTGTGTTTGTGGTGTGTGTGTGTGGTGTGTGTGTGTGTGTGTGTGTGTGTGTGTGTGTGTGTGTGTGTATGTGTGTGTGTGTGTGTGTGTGTGTGTGTGGTGTTTGTGTGTTTGTGGTGTGTGTGTGTGTGGTGTGTGTATGTGTGTGTGTGTGTTTGTGTGTGTGTGTGTGTGTGGTGTTTGTGGTGTGTGTGTGTGTGGTGTGTGTGTGTATGTGTGTGTGTGTGTTGAAAAAGAAAAAATGGAAAAATGAAAATTAGGGATTCACTGGCCAGGAAAAGCCACTTCAATCAGCTGTGTGGTGAAGGTCAGGCTAAATTAGTGGTGGTCACTTCATCAGCCTTGCAAGCTGTTGAATGGTGTAATCCCAGCACACGTTGCTATGTCTAACATAGCTGTTCGCTATCATCGCTTCCGCGATCGGCATGTCTGAGTCTCAGTCTGAGTGTGTATGTTCAACTGTATGTGAGTGGACACGGTGTGTATGCAGTTGCAGGCCACGCACAGTGCGTATTTCATGTATCCCTTACGTTTCACTTCAATGTTGTTACTCTCAACAGTCTGTTTATCATAATCTGGTGTATCAGGACCCGCCAGTGGAAGTGATGTAACCTTCAGTACAGAAGCACAAAGTTGCATCCAAGACATCAAATTATTTGCATCCACATAGCGGAACATATAAAGTTGGTCGCGCGCATCATAGGAGCTCGCAAGTCTTCCCGCCAAAATGACTGTTTGAACCCATACAAAATTGAACCTTTGTAGTGAACGGTTTTCATTGTTTACAACGAGCCGTATTTTGCAGGGCGCATGGAAACCAAGTCCACTCATACAGTCATGGACCACATGTCAGTTATGACGGGTTGCTTGTATGGCGTGAGTGAATTTCTATAATAATGAGCTCCAGCTATAAAGACCTGATTCTCAGTGCACAACAGTGCTCGTTATATATCAGGAGTCGACTGTATAATATAGTATCGTATGTCACATGACTGTTGCCACAAATCAAGGAAATCAACGATCTTGCAGAACGTGCTTAACTTTTCATTCACTGCGGGGAAAACCCATTTACCCCCCCCCCCCCCCCCCCCGGGCCCCTCCCCTCTATAATCATCGAGTGACCGTTGCACCTTACTGTTGTGGAGGCTCACCTTGACACTGTAGTCTCTCTTTTCGGCGTAGTCCATGAAGCATTCATCAAATGAGCTGGGCGTAATTCGTATGCTGGCTTCAGAGTGCCGTGACTTGTCTGTGGTGAAAAACACTCTGTAACGCCCGTTGTCCAGACCACTTGTGATTTCTGGAGAGGACATTGCAGGCATATCACAACATGCCATCCACACAAAGAATGCTGAACTCAACATGTTGACATGGGACAAGAGCCCTCTCAAGCTCCACAAAATGCATCACAGAAAACAGAAACTACATTGTACGGTTTCCACTCAAAAACTACCTGAAAGATCCGTTTGGTTAATCTGCATCTTCATACTAAAACAGGTCAACAAGCAGATTGAACTTCAATACGTGGCATAAACCCTCCCGTCCATTAATCTCAAGGAGCTGCTAAAACATGGAATAAGAAAAAAATACTTCTACAAACTACTTGCAAATCCGTGGTCCTCGGTCATTTATTATTTCAGTCCTTGGCTCTTCAATCGAGTCTTAACCGCCCACCAACTGCTCTTCCATCTCCGGATCTCAGCAAGAGGTCAAAGTCAATTACCAAATTAGAATTACTCACCAAAGAAAGATCATATTTCACGGCTGTTCCCTTCTTAAGCGATAGGGCAATACGATAGCCGACGAGAAATTTGGAATCTAAATTTCACAGCACGCCAAAGACATACGAACATGCCGTCACGCACATGTGCACACACAAGCACATGCATACACGCACACACACAAACAAACACAGGCATACACACATACGAACACACACCAGCATGCATGCACACACACACACACACACACACACACACACACACACACATATCCAGTACCACCATGTACGGCTCGCCTGGCACAAGAGAAGCAAGCCAATTCGAAATGTAGTGGATGAATATCCACATAAATATCCTATTGGCAAGGAGCAACAAAAGCGGACAAGATCTGAATGAAGCAGATAAAGACTAAGCCCTGGTAACTAACCATTCACACAACTGACAAAGCCTTGTGAATCCTCCCCCCCCCCCCCCCACATGCACACACACATTGTACACCTTGTCTATACCACACGGAGTGCATGGGAACAGAACGGTCAATACAGTACCTATGCACACCCTACACTTGCTGGGGTAGCCAGCATAGACAGCACGCTGCTTTGATAAAACAAACTCAGAAGCCATGAATAGCTTTGATTGTAACACAGTAACAACTAGGGCTCAAACGATTAGTCCGATTAACCGGTTGCAGACCGGTTACGAAGAATTAACGGTTAACCGATAAAGATAACGGTTACGCAGTAACTTTTCAGTCAATTTTTCAAGTATCAGGTCGTTGCAAAGTGTGCACTTTCGCGGGCTGTTGCACGCGTACGCAATTTCTGGGCTGTCAACTCGGTCATATCTGGTCTCTTGGTGTGAGAGTATGTATGAATGAGCATGCAAGAGAATGTACAAGTGTGCGTTGTACAGAATAGGGTACATTTTTTGAATGAGCATAGTCAAATATATGGTTAAAAAAGAGTCCGCAGGATTGCCGTGGCTTATAGGTTATAACCGGTTAACCGACCGTTAGCTTAGCAGTTAACCGTCAGGGGTAAAACCGTGACCGTTTGAGCCCTAGTAACAACCCACTAGATTGTGGAGCAGAAACTAGTCCAGCTTCCAAATGCTATAGCAAGAAGGTAGCCCTCCCACCCAAATATACATAATACTATGCCAGCAACTGGATTGAAATTTTGAATGAATTCAGAGAAATTGCTTCCTCCAATGCGCTCTGGGTACAGATAATTCACAACCGACATGGAACATAATATTCCATACCGGGATGCTCGGTTTTTTTAAATCTTCTGCCGCTGTATGTACATTGCACCACATTCCCACGTACCCACTGGATCTTCCCAGGTGACGCCGAATGAGAAGGTGCCGTCGTCAAGCCTGGGCTGCGTTGCTTGGACTTGCCGAGGCCGACCAGGCGCAGTGAGTTGAGCTGTGCCACACTGCTGCTGCCGCTGCATCATGGACACGGTGTAGATCTCCTGGTCGAGGAGCGGGCGGCCGCAGTCGACGTAAGGTGGATCATAGATCTTGTCACCGCACCGCAGCATCTCACCTATGAAAAACACAGACACGGAAAGTACTAAGTGTATTTCTCGCTCCACATATACTGACACGCACGGAGACATAGACACCAATAGCGACAACACACAAATGGAAGAGTGGTTGGCTGCAGTCAAAACTTGCTGAAGAAGTCAGGAAAGGAAACGACGATAAAGGACACCCCAGATGCCATATTTGCAACTGAAAATGTTGCGTGAGAAATACAACGTCCTGCATGAACACAAACACTGGTAAACTCAAAGCTGCATAGCGCCACATAACGCTACATAGGAATCAAGCTCATTAGAAAAGCAACGAGTAGCAAGTAGAAAGCAGCCAGATTAACGGCCGATATATGTAGGATGTCTAACATTAATCTTAAAAAATGGAAGGGCAAAATGTTACGAGTTATGACGAACTGTCCACCAACATAACCAGATCATACAGTCAGCGAGTGTGCGACAAGGCACACAAGTGACGGCGAGTACTGAGACATTCAACAAGCTGACACCTAGCTCCAACACATCTACGTGGCGCAAAAAAAACCTTCCAACTTGGAAGGCTCCGGTTAGGAAAGGTCCGAAGAGGGGAAGGAAATATATGATCTGGTTACGTTGGTGGATAATTGGTCATAACTTGTAACATGTCGTCGCTTTTTAAATGAACTGAAACTAAAAGATGGGTAAGGAGAAAGAAGGAGCTCAGTGTTCAGGAGCAAGACTTCGTCGCAGCAGTGCTGTGAGGTGAGAATAAACGCACCCTATGGGTAAACAACCACCTGCCAAACTGGACCATGCAATCACCCCACCACCTGCCAAACTGGACCATGCAATCACCCCACTACCTGCCAAACTGGACCATGCAATCACCCCACCACCGGCCAAACTGGACCATGCAATCACCCCACGGTGCAAGCAAAAGCGGTCGTGAAAGCCAGGTGGTCTTTAGAACCAGGTCCCATACATTCATGGCATATTTGATTGTGTACATACATGTGCATGATTGTACATGACTGTACTTCCATGTACTCATATCGACAGGTGTGGAGCATAGACTACTTTCGTGCAGGCAAAGCACACCTCACTCAAGTACATTCAGCGAATCCTGCACTGTCACTTCTGTTCACTGCAAGCACTTGCTTCAGAACGCACTTCAACTCTGTTGCAGTCAACCCTGTCAGACAATATTGCACTTTTGCCAAGTTTTGCTTAGTTTTGGTTGCTGTGTGCAAGTCCAATACCGGTATGGCACTTGGTACACTAAAATTCTGTAGCTGTTCGCGAAAGGCAGGTGGTCGCTGTATCCAGTGCAGTTTCTGTGTTGAACTGTTCGTACATGGAAAACGGCCACTAAAGCCAGAGGTCGCTTACACCAGGTTTTACAGTACATATGCCCAGTGACGTCTTGCTTGACAATGATTAGCGAGAATATCTGCTAGAGGGTAGCTGCCAGGATTGGCACTGATCAGTCAACCAGCAACCAGCTCAGCACACACCAGACTTACAAAGATCCGCATAGTCCCTGCGTGGCCACAGAAGACAACTGCTGTTCGGCAGCACAGTTGACGATTCTCCGCGACTGACGATGGTGACTAGCATGATCACAGCTGAGAGTAAGGTGACAAACTCCAACCTGAGCACACAGTAAAGTAGCATGGAAAAATGCTATCGGGCATGGTGAAAGAGAAAGAAAGCGAAACAAAAATGTATAAGAAAGAAAAAGGACCAAGGAACTACAAGTTTCGCTATAATGTCCACTAACACCACCAGTTACTAAACAATCAGCTCGTACAATGTTATCACATGAGCTGATTGTTTAGTAACTGGTGTTAGTGGACATTATAGCGTAACTAATACTTGTAGTTCCTTGGTCCTTTTTCTTTCTTATACATTAATTAAGCCTTGGCTCTCCATCCGAGAACAAACATTGCGTTCTTCCATTTCTACAAAAAAAAACCTGCGCCTTCAGGCTTCAGCAAAGCTAAATAAAAAAAAGGAGCTGAACTATCGTCAGCCAACTCTGCTCACAAAATGCACACTACAAACAGGCATACTTCGAAGTACTGTACACGGTTTTCTCGTTAGTTGCATGAAAGAGAGACAATGCGCCAGAAAGCAAAGCCCTTTGTGGGTTTTCTCTCTCGCACTGGTAAATTAATGTTCTGCTGTTGGAGTCGAAATGCTAAGCCATAATCCTTGTTTCGCTCTTCTGTGTAGTGTGAAGAGGTAAACGAACATGTAGAGATCACTTTTATGAAGTAGGCAAGGCTGTGAGCACTGTGGCTCAAAGCGATTGGCCCTAAATCGTACGAGATATTTCGAGTGCCATTGTTTGTTGCGAGCGCTTTGTCTTGACTCTTCGATGAGTCCTGCCTCTTTCCTGTCAGGCTTCCTCCTATGGAACCAGCCACAAAGTGACTGTACTCATCTGCAGCCGATCAATGTTCTACTGCACAAGACGATTGCGTTTTCGCCAAGCCACAGCCCCGCCAAAGACCATCGCCATGTCACACCGTCGCAACGAGTTCATGGCTGATGAGAATCATCATTCGCGTCAGCGTGAAGAAGAACTATTTCGACAGACAACACAGTATCTACCCTCGCCGGGACGACAGCTATGCGCAGGTCCTGCAAGGGGAGAATGTCTCCCGCGATAAGTTTTCGGCAACCTGGAATAGTAGCATTACTGAGTACATGCTGGATGGAGTCAGCGGAGGTCGTCAAGCTTCTACGCTCCGGATCCGGTACATGTAGATGCTACAGTAGGCTATTACTTTTAGTTAGGTGACATGTGGACACGAGCGTGCGGAAACAAAGCATACAGTGTAGTGTTATAATGATTATTATGTTGCTAGACTTTGCGGAAGTAGTCCAAGTCGGAAAATCCATCAGACGATTTGGTGCTACATATCAAAATATTAATTTAATTTTAGACAGATTAATCATATTTTGGTTAAACAAATAATCATTATTCACCTGTGTGGTGCAGCTGGCTTGCAGTCGGTGGCTTTCCAGCCGCCTTTCCTCGCGGACTCCATTCAGATAATCAGAGGACCTTTCCGTTGACTACGCTAGTGTGGAGGATTCGCCTGGAGTGACAATGCCACGCCGTATCGGTAATGGTAAGACCAAGGCTTTCGACGTTTCTCCTTCTCTAGTCGCAACCCAAAACTTCTCTAGCTACCTAGTTGCTTATATACGTGCTAGTCTGCCGAGTCACGGTGCGCGAACGCGCTGCGAAGTTTTAGACATCTTGTAAAGACTTAGGGTGAACTAAAAGCGTCCTGTACCGGTAACTTTCTCGGCTTGCCGTCAATGCGTGATGAACGCCTTTTCATTCAATATGTCCACAGTCTGAGAGTGAGACCACACACTATGACAGCTCGAAACACTTGCAGGCATAGCGAAAACACTTTGATTCGGACGTCCTGCCAAATACATGATTGTACTAATGGAACTCCCTTCAATTTAGACTACGTCTTTGGGAAATCCTCAAATATATATAAAATGGAAATTTTTATTTCCATTGCTATCAGGTTCGGCCTCATTTCCTCTGTGCTGCGCTGATGAGTTCAAAAAGAACGAAACAGCATGCTGTCCGCAGATTGAGTATTTCGCTCCTGCTCTTGGAGCAGTTGAGCACTCTTGCGTGGGGTAGTGCCTTTGCTGTTTGCGTTATGCAGAGCTCACTGACTTGTCAGTTTGAGCACTCTGGCAAGGTACGTTCGGGCCTGATTGGAATTTTTATTTCCATTGCTATCAGGTTCGGCCTCATTTCCTCTGTGCTGCGCTGATGAGTTCAAAAAGAACGAAACAGCATGCTGTCCGCAGATTGAGTAATAATATAAATTAAAATAATAATAATTAAATAATAATAACTACATGTAGTTATTGTACATTGGACGTTCACTCTCAATCTTATCCAGTGCACCGTGTAGATGTAGATCTACCAGTACTATCCAGCAGGTCCAGCACAAAGCCACACGGACCTCATTACTGATTCAGTGATTGGTGACATACACATATCGTATAGACTGTCATTGCTCTTTGTCATTTTTAGCTAATCACATTTAGCTCAGCCTCAGGTCATCAGGGGTTACAGTCAGGCCGGCCAGGTTTCAACAAGTGCAAGGCCAAGCAGCTGCAACCCTGTCTGAACTGGCCGAAGTCGGAAGACGTAGAGTCTACGTTACATCGTTTGAAAGCATGTGGACTCTAGATAATCATTGTACAGACTCAGTCGAGTTCTTGAGGTTTGAGCCTTGAGTTGAGGTTGTGACTTGATGCCCATTCAAGGTGGCTGCGACGATACACGCTCCTAGTCACACTATCAGTCCTATTGCAAACAACAAGTATCGCCAAAGTCGCATGAACCTCTTCTTCACATTGCAAATACATGATTGTACCGCCGAGTAACTACACTATGTATAAAAACCAGCATGCAGGCCACGTCAACCCGGTCGGTTAGGTAACGTGGTGCAAGGCATGAAACTTTGAAAGCAGCTAGTAGTAGGGAGGTGGCGGAAGAGGCATAATACTGACGAGCAGCTGTAGGAATGGACGAGAGCGGGACCAATGTTAGTGAGGGCGATGAAGCGATGATGATGGTGCTAAGCTTGGCGACAATGGCGACAATGTGGATGGAACTAACTTGTTACAAGTGAGATAAATCGAGGTAAGAAGATGAGACCTAAAGAGTAGAGTTCACTGTGGGGAGTGGGAGGACTACTATACTACACTACAGAAGCCCAATAACACCGGCCGCGGTACCCTCATGGGACACACATTGCACGTGTAGGATGTGACCCTTGGTGACCCTGATGTACAATGTAGTATTCGGTGGTCTACATGTACATGTACATGTACTGAACATAATAATTATAAGTCATGTACTAGTATTTCAATAATGGAACCTGCCACGGCTACAATCCACGCGAAGTCAGTACACACCGAGAAACTAAGGTACCAGGTGACTTCTATCTCTTCTATCACACATGATAACATGCATGCATGCATATGTAGGTGCGTGGTGATGTGTGATGATAACCCATTCAATAAACGCTTTGTTGTATTGTTTATACACGTACATGTACAATACATGTACATCATACATGTACATGATCAAACCTAACTTGTCCTATTACTAGTACTCCAAAACGTTTGAATGACCACAAAGGCAACTACTTCCTTGACTACATGTGCTAAATAGAGATAAGAGACTGATTACACTCAATACAATAGTCTTTTCATCATTTTTACTATACCCAACAGTCTTGTCACGCCACAGCAAAACAACATAGATGTAGACCCTGCTCTTTTCTTCTGTAACTCGGAGTTTCATGTTCAGAAGCACTCGACAGTGATAAATATGTACATGTACCTGTGGCGGATGTGTGGTGTTACTTTCCACTAACCACTTGACTATGGATACATGTATCTTGGTGCTGGAATAGAGATACATACTCAGATAGGCGTTTCTAGGAAAAGTACTCAAGTTGACAGCAAGTTGGGGTGTAGGTCCTAGCCAATTGGCTACCCTAGGACTGTAATGACAGCTGTGGATGCGCTAGGCAGCTACATGTACATGTACATGTGTGCTGCAACAAAATTAGCTGGGGAGGATATGGGTAATCGGTTGTTTTGTCTACCTGTACATGCGTGTGTGTGCTGCACCATAATGGAGTAGATTTCCAATGAAACTTTCATGAGAGCTCAACAAGTTCTCGAGAATGGGGTGCCTTGTCTCCATACTACTACTAGTAATACACACATTACACGTACATGTATTATGTTTGTCCTGTTGCTGCAATTATGGAAGCAGATATGTATACAAGCTCGCCAGGATCTTGGGAATTGGGCGTTCAGTACTGTTTACTGTTTAGTCATGTACATGTACATTGTTTGTGTGTGCTGCACTGTGGGAGCAGAGACCAAGCTACCAGTACCGGTAGCAAGTCAGGACATGGAGAACCGGAAGTGTTGTCTACATGTACAGGTACACATACATGACTGTCATGTATGTGTGCGCTGCGATTAAGTGGGACAGATAAAAACTCTACAGGATGTCGAGAATCAGGTGTTTTGCCTATACTAGACTATCGGGACAATTGGCTCAAAACGTTTCTAACATGACTGTATTCCAACAGCCTACATAATAGAGGCTAGGAAGCGACCAGCTGCTGGACCTAACCAGGGTTTGATGAGTCTTGCTGAACACGAAACTCAGACGTCAAGAAGAAAGGTGTTCGTGGTTAGCCCTTTCCCAAAAGTGCTCTTTTAATTCGCACATAGTGCTTTTCGCGTCCCTCAAAAATATGCTGAAAAAGTGCTCTTTTTTCATTGAAAACAGGCAAAAAGTGCTCTTTTTTCAGTGAAGGATAGCCACGATACATGTTCAGATATGAACCCAAGCTGAGAAATGAATACGCAATCTTCCATTTACATGTATGGGTCCACGAAAGGCAAAACAGGAAGTAAAGTTCAAAAAACCCACTTTTTACAGCATTCTGTACACCGGGTACAAGCTTCACCAACTTGTTGCCCCCCCCCCCCGAAAATGCGGCGTGCCAAGGCCCATCCAGATCGAGCACTCGGAAACTGTGACCGCATGCATGAGCAAACAGATTTTAGCCCTTTTTCAGCTAAAAAAGCTCAAAAAGGGCCAAAAAGGGCGAGCACCTTTGGGAAAGGGCTATTCGTGGTCTCTATTGTATTGCCTTTGTGTGGCACACTCTAGCCAAGCAAAAGCATAGGGCTAAAGCATAGGGCTAAAGCATAGGGCATTATTCACCAGACTGCACAGTCGCATCTTCGCAAAACAACGACAATATTCGTCAATAATAACACTCTTATCAAGCCCGACAATGGGCACTACGGTAGTAGTTATTATTATTATTTTTTTACTAGAGCCACGTAAACCCGTCATGTGTGAGCCATGAATAAGGGGAGTGGTGGCGTGGTCTGGGATGCTCTGCCGACCTTGGGTCTCGGCTTCATCACAACAGGCGTTATTGGCGAAGTTGACTGCAAGTACAAGAAATAATGCAAACAGTATCCTGACGACACCGTGTGCGTGGCGTGACAGTGCACAGGGACATCGATCCGAGTCTTTCGTTTGTGTTTGATCTGTTACACTTGCCCTACTTATACATGTAACGTTAGCATTCTAGTACCGGTATAGGTGGAAGAACTATGACATTGTGACGTCCATGACCCAAACCTGCAAACGTAACACATTCCCATCATCTCGATTGTGTTTTCTGCGAATGCGCTCCAGTTGAAAGGCACCCCTTCAAGGGCACACAAGTACGTATTTGTCGTTTACAGTGCAAACCTCAAAGGCCACTCGTCTAACTGCCTTTCCTTCCAGGTAGACAACAACTGCACCGCTGCCCTGCATTGTTCGAGTTGATCTGTCGGATTTTTCCCTAGCACAAAACTATGCCATGTACATGTATATGATGTAGCTGGAGCAGCTAGCTAGGCTGCGATAACCATAACAGTGTACTCCAAACTGGCGAACGCAAGAGATTATTGTTGCTTGTATGTTCTGATAATACGCACTAGTTGAAGCCCACACCGCCAATGGCACACAACACGATTATGTACAGTACATGTACGTCAAACCAATGAACAAGTAATTATTTTTGTACAACATGACATTGTAGTTGTGTTTTACATTGCACTAGTGCAAGGCCGCACGCCCACTCGAACTGCCTTTCACTCACAAGTAATAGTTAGTAGAGAATGATACGGCATTACCAGGTAACAACGTCCCTGCTATCTGGTACAGTGGTAGTGTTGGCAGCAATAACATTACAGTTTACAACCGTTACTTTAATTAAATAAGTAAAATGCTACAGTACATAATTCTAAAAATAAGTTGCTCCGCGTTGCGAATTACATGTAGTTTGCCCTGCCGTAAGGTGTTGATTGGCGTTCTGTTTTCAACTGATCAACATTGACAACAAGACTCACAAACTGACTCCCAATCATGTTCTCAATGATTCGTTGTTCAGCGGCATGGCAATGATGGCATACTAGTATTGCAATGCTGGTGGCTGGTTTCATTTGCTCGAAAGGTTGATAGAGTACTAGTATTCATTTGTATTGCCATCTCTGTTGTGAACTAGATTTCTTCTTGTCGTGTTCCTTCCTCCGTCCCTTTCCCCATTTTTTGCATTATTGTGCTAAGCCGCCTACGTTTGTTAAAGAAGGCATTAGGGAGGTTTCGCTCTACGTAATTACGTATGAAAATCCGTATGTCGTACGCGCCGGGGAGCGAGGGCAACTTTCATACGTAAATCTCTCTACGGATTTCCGTAGGAAAGCTCTTTCCTACGTTGGGTCCTCCGTAGGACCAAGAGTATTTATGTACTCTTGGTAGGACTTTTTGAAATAATTTTCGCATTTTCCGCATTTGTCCATGGCAATATTCAAGCCGCGCGAAACACAAGGTACACACACCGTACACCACGTGCAAAATAATTATAATGAAAAACGCGGTTTCGGTTCATGGTGCATACGGTGGGCGCATGCAGCCAACGCGTCTCCAAAGCAACAACGCATGTTTAGCAGTCGTGGAGAAATCACGTAGAGCGAAACCCAACAGCTCTGATTTTTACGTATAAAAATTCCGTGCAGTTCATACGTTATTTTCATACGTAATTCCGTAGAGCGAAACCTCCCTATTACCTGTAGTGTTTGTGCTGTGACTTGGAAATATTCAACAACGACGACGACCATACCAACAACCTTTCACAGTACGCATTCTCGAAGCCGTAGCTTTCGCATCATGTTATAGGGGATTCACACTCACGGGGAAACCTGAGGTCAAGGGACAAGGTCAAAGTTCAGACCTTTGGTCAACGGACTGGGGCCGTTCACACCCGTGGTCAGTTTTCCCTTGGCCACATGGAGTGATTTAGAAAAGCGATCCTGTCAGCTTTTCTATTATTGTGTTCACATGGCGCTACCTAACGACACCGCTATTCAGACACGTTGTCTACGTAGCTACGTAAGTTTCTACGTAAGATGCTCGGTACCTGGTCCTGGACCAGGGAGCTACTCCATGGCTCCTACCATCGCGGGGCCGGCTGGCCGCATGCGTGTGCATTGCAGACTTTTTGTTGTTGCCTTTCCGGATGTGCATACACGAGGAACTTCCTTCTTTGGAACTGCTTCTTGCATGAGCTGTTTCGTTTCGGCGCTGCTGAGACCTCCTTTCGCGGAATATTACTCAATGACAGGTGAGTTGACCAGTTCCCTTTGATTCATTTGCTTGTGTTGACTCTTTCATTTACGAAAGGTGTGCTGACTTTGGGTGGAATGCAATAAATATGGAAAAGCTGACAGGATCTCTTTTCTAAATTTAGCTTTTCCGCTGCCAAGGCCTCCTTTTACGAAATACTCGATGACAGGGGATCTCTGAGTTGACCGGTTTCCTTCGATTCATTTGCTTATTATGCTCACCCTTTCATTAAATTTTACGGAAACGTGTGCTGACCTTATTCGGATTTAGATCCATTTTTATCTCTTTGCCCTTGTCTACAGTGTGCGAAGGACGCAAGTTCACCTTCTTGACGGTAAGGCTTATGTTAGATGTGTTGTCGAAATACTCATATTCATTGTACATAAGTACGTTACAAGAAATGCACTGGTCAGTGGCATACTATCGTTGGCAGTTCCCAATCTGGTGGAAAATCTGGAGGGAAAGGTTCAAGGACCCATTGCATATTGACCGAGTTTGCAAAATAAATTCGCATATCAGGGAAAATCTCCAGAGTCTGGGCTTTTTGATTTGTGAGTACAGGTCGTCCCTCGTTAATACATAATCTCTGGGACTTGAGAAATGTTATGTATTAACGGGGTTTATGTACTAAACGAAAGTGTACATAACTTGCTTGTGTACTAGAATTTTTCACTTTTTTCAACTTTTCTGAGTGTTTCTTGCTACCATGACTAGGCAGCGAGATATTCTTGATTCCCTCGATATAACATAAAAATTGTGTTATAACGGTCATATTTAGCGAAGATTCTACAGTTTGCATCATACATGACCAGTCGCGCCTGTACAGTCACTCGAAAAAAAACAGAGCTTTGTCGGTTTGTGATGTGCGCTCTGATTTCTGAGCTCCACAAGTAGAAACTAGGACACGATGTGCCTGCACTGGAAAGCCAAGAGACCAAAAAATTATGTACTATTGAGGTAGGTGGCATGCGGGTACGGAGAAATGTTATGTACTAACGGGGTTTATGTACTAACGAATTATGTACTAACCGACAAAATTTGGATGGAAGTGACCACGTTTCGTCCGGGACTTGAGATTTCTTATGTACTAACGGGGTTTATGTACTAACCGGACTCGTATTAACGGGGGACGACCTGTACCGCCGAGATTGCACTGCCCCAAATACAGTTTCGTGCCGCCAAAGCAAGAATTACGATCTGCAATCTGTTTGTAGTACCTGCAAGAATGTGGAGTACATGTATCGTACTTTCTCTGTTGCTGTTTCAGTTGCCGTCATGTTGCTAAAGAAAGGTTCAGTAGAGAGGTTCTGCGAAACGAAAATTCGAACGAAGCTTCCCGACAGTCCTTGCCAAAGTGTGTATGAATTTTTGCACGAACTTTGCGTTCTGCACATTTTCGTGGTTTCTGGGGCCAAGTGCACGTACGATCTCACGAAATTTCCTACGACAGTTCATTTCGCGTTCCCTGCAAGTTTCGCGTCCAAAGTTGCGAAAGTTCGTGCGAAGTTTCGCACTTCATGACGTAGAGCGAAAGTTTGTACGCATTTTCGTTTTGCAGAACCTCTCTAGTGACTCATTTGTTTCATACCAGACGAGTCAATGAGTCGGTGTGGCTTAGAATCTTTCGCTGTAGAAGAAATCTATTCGTATGTCTATTCAAGAAATAATTGTATTCACTGGATATAAAAATTAATAGGTTAAGACAAACTCACAGAATAAATACCATCGGTCCCTTGGTGTTCGTCCTAAAGAGGTTCGACTGGATATCATTCATACTCACCAAAAGATGTGTAAGATTTTATTATTGTGGAGTGCCTTGTTTATCTCTCAGTACCTCCAACCATAGCCTTGCCCCTTTTATCCTTAGGATCAGTGTAGTTGTTGGAACGAGGTGTCGGACTCAGCAATGTATTGTTTACATTTTAATACATGTTTATTGTTCCTCCTTTGCTGTGTTGTTTTAGAAAATCGTGGACTAACAGTTTGAAGTCATTGAACTACTTCCAAAAGTTGTATCGACATCAACAGGATTACCATTTCAGTGCAATATGATGCAGGATGACCTTATCACAATAACCCATGATTATAAACCATTATAAACACAGAACCAACAAAAACATCTGCGACACGCACCTGGCTACATTTCTCAAATAAATCTGATCAAGGGTGGGGAAATCTGAAATATCTGAAAGGCAAGACAATTTTATGAGTCATGAAATTCTGCAACAGCAAGCTGCAACATGCACAGAATGACCTCCGTATAAAAAAAGTATCACCACCACCAGACCACTACTCACATGTCATGTTTCCCCGCAGAAGAACATGCAATTGCATTATGATAGCGCCATTTTCTGCAAGAAAATGCTTGCACATCAATGCGTATAATACGGTATTGATATGATGTGAAGGCCATCATTTACATATTGATATAGGGCATTCCATTGATTGGTGACAGAAAAAACAAAAGAAATTATAGCAATAAAAACTGCTTCATGGCAGTTTTCTAAAAAAAGTTATTGTGTTCTAGTCCATGGACGGACCCCGTCTAAAAAGTAAGAAATTAACGAAATGTGATAGCCGAAAATTAAAATTTCACACAAAACCTCACAATAATCACACACAGAATGAAAAGCTACATGTAGAAGACCTTTTCCCCTCGTGATCCTCTTTCCTATGCATGCATGTTGCCAATTGTTGGTGCAGTACAAGTTTAGTGTTGAAAGCAGCATTTCAAGTGTTGTGATTATTGTGAGGTTTTGTGTGAAATTTTAATTTTCGGCTATCACATTTCGTTAATTTCTTACTTTTTAGACGGGGTCCGTCCATGGACTAGAACACAATAACTTTTTTTAGAAAACTGCCATGAAGCAGTTTTTATTGCTATAATTACAAAGGTGGGCGCAAAGTAGACACCAATCCAGCTAGCAAACTCTTATCGGACGTCTTAATTCTATTGGCTCACCATTCAAGTTCAATATAATGCAAGTTAGAGTAAGTAACTTAGTTTGTAGGCTGGACAGGTGTGTAAGGTAATAGTAGAGCACGATCACAATGAAGGTAGAAGCATGCCTGGCTCGCACTATTCCTCACCCATCGACATACATGTACATGTACATGTACATGTACATGACATGTATCACTCGCATATTTTGTTATTACACATTGTACATGTACATGTACATGTATCACTCGCATATTTTGTTATTATACATTGCACATGTAAATGAGTCGCAATAGCTGACCTCTTTGTGACACCTTTTTCTCACCCTCCTGAATTCTTAGAATTCAGCGTTCACTGTCTCTGTCTCCTTTCTTATGATCCCTGTAGAATCTACATTGTATTCCTGTGAGTGTTCGTTTGGGTTATGCTGTGTGATGAGTAACGGCGATGGGTAACACGAAACTCGGGGTGTAATGTAACAGCGAAGAGAGACTTGATTGCATCAGTTCTGTGTGACTACTGTGTAGAATGCTGCGAACCCTTTCCTCATTCAGTGTACATAATTGTTGATGTGCTTGAAGTACATGTGCTTCAGTTGTCCTATTACCGTAGTACTAGTATTATTACTTTTGTTTGATCGCCCCAGGCTTGTTAAAACTCGGAAATAAAACAATGAACCTGTTGAAGTTATGTAGTACTTCTATAGTGGAGGGATCGGGCATACTTCAAAAGTACTTGTTGTATAATGTGCGAGCAGTGACCTACACGTTGGAGACTAGAAGATGGAGGTGAATGGCAGTGACCGCCCGGAATGGCAACCAACCTTCAGGCGACAATACTTGTATTAATTGTACAGTACCAGGCTGCGCGGTCAGTGAGTGAACATGGGAAAAAATTCCACAGACTCAGTGCATACCTGTACAATTCTATCCTTGCCCCTGCCACCTTCACCCTACGGCTAACCCGTTTCCGCTAGTGTCGTGAAGGATTCAAAAGGACTAAAATTGAATGTGGGTGCAATACAACACTGTACTTCGAAGTACATTGTATACACATGTGATTCTACCATACGGCTGCAGTATACACATGTGATTCCACCATACGGCTGCACTGCAGTATACACATGTGATTCCACCATACGGCTGCAGTATACACATGTGATTCCACCATACCGTATACGGCTGCACTGCAATACACATGTGATTCCACCATACGGCTGCAGTATACACATGTGATTCCACCATACGGCTGCAGTATACTAGTACAGTTGCGCTCGGTGAAATCCGGCCAGAAGTGCATAACTGGCGCCCAGTACTGATGCGGCCCTTGACGCCCTCAAAGTTGTACAAGTGCAAGTGACAGTAGGGTGCGCGTGTGCCGTATGAACTGTGCATGTGCTGTACTCATACGCATGCATGCTTACAAGACCGCGCCAAACAAAGACAAGTGTAACATTCATTTCAGTTCAGCACAAGTAAAGAAGACGGGGATCGTTTCGAAGCAGTTTATTTCAGAGCAGCAGGGCTTCAATATTTGGTGTGGCCACCGTCTGCTTCAATTAGGGCTTCAACACGACGTGGCATTGACTCCACGTATGGGGAAACCGTGTCAGGAGCCAACGAGTCCCACTCCAGGTGCAGTGCCTGCACCAGCTGGTCAGCATTCTCGCAGCGATGTGGAATTATTCTCTTCTTGAGAAGAGCCCACACATTCTCGATTGGGTTCATGTCCGGCGAGCAGGGAGGTTGAAACAGGATCTTCGGTACTCCGCTATCGAGAAGATCCTGCTGTGCCTGAGCTGACGTGTGGGAGGTAGCATTGTCGAGCTGCAAGGACCAGTCGTTTGCAAAGAATCCGATGCCACTCGGTACAATGTCGGCTGCCATTCCTTGGGCGAACGTTGCTGCATTCCATGTCGGAGCAAAGGACAAATGCCCAACGGTTCCGAAAAGCGAAATGGCTCCGAGAACGTGCACCTTTGCCGGATAGTGTGGCACCTCGACTATTGGCTTGTCGTCCCGCGGGTACCAGGACATAACACGTCCGTCAGGACCCAAGGCAAAGCATGCCTCGTCTGCAAAGACAACGCGGTCAAATTCAAACTGGCGATGCTGAATTCCCCATACTAGCCGGCTGTTCTTTGCTGCTTCTTTCAGAACAAACTTACGCACCGGCCGCCCGAACCTGTAGTTATTCCGTCTGAGGCTTCTGCGTACCGTGCTGGGGGCTGCCATTTCCCCACCAGGTTGCTCCGTGTCCAGAACCTCAGAAATCTTCTCACTGCTCGCGAAACGATTGGCAGCGATGTGATCAGCAACAAACTCCATGCCCACAGGTGAGAGTCTCGGCATTGTTCCGCTGCCTGCCTGTCTTGCTACGCTTCTCCCAATTTCAACTCGATTGCATGTGTCCCTTACCTGAACATGGACAATAGAATCGAAGATTGTTTTGTGACTTGTTCTCGATTTTATCACATTATTGATGATCTGTTTCACTTACCTGAGTCTTCTTGTAACCAGTTATGTCCATAATTTGTCTCGGAGTATGACCTGCTCTGTAGAGGGTCGTTATTTTTTCTCGTCTACTCAATTCATTTCCTCCAAAGAACTCATTATTCTCCATTTTTGAATAGGGCTTGCGAAGAAAACTATAGAGAATGGTTTCACCTCGTTTTGGAAATGGGATTGCGGAGCATGTTTGTGTGACCTTTGTTTGCTGTTCTGTCTGCACTGCGGACTCTGTACGAGATTTTGGGAATGGCCATGTCCTTCTTCTCGATCTCTTCTTGATCTTGAGCTGTACTTCGTGAAGTGAATGAAAGAAATTTTGAACTGTTTTTAGCATGCAACACGTGCACTCCGAACTTTTACATGAGGTGCGTACAGTTGAGTTCATACACACAAATCGCCAGTGATGTAATGGGAGCTGGCTTCGCGGCGCTGGCTTTGCACTTCGGGCCGGATTTCACCGAGCGCAACTGTACTTGAAATTACAATGCAATGTACATGTACAATTTACATGTATTCACTCTACTTCAAAGAAGGAGAAGTAGACCCTCTGCTTGCTGCATTCTGGTCCTGGGAGCAGCGGATTGTGACAATAATGACAGGATTCACAGGACACACTGCGACACAGTGGGCTGCTCAAGACAAAGCATGAAGCGCAATATTTTGTCATTTTGTGTCATCTTTGCGACAGCTGTTGCATGTTACGAAAAACGAGTTGGCAGCTGGCCGTGGGACGCACAGTACAGGCACGTCGTTGCTAGCTGGCAACAAGTGCGGTCAGTTCGAGTACTCCTGGATCGGGACTACTCACTACTGTATGATTTTAAATTATTATTTTAATTAAGTTAATCAATACAGTACATGTATAAAAAATTGGAGGCGTATCCAATTTAGAAAAAAGTGTCCGCACCGACGCAATCCACACAATCAAGTAAAGCCAATTTAGTAACCGAACGTTTTCGTTTCCTTCTTATCATGGCCCATGACATGGGTAAGTACAGGGAATAATTGAAAAAGTGTCAAAATACAGCAAGTTACTTATAGAGCTAACCGTTCCCTGTACTTACCCATGACTGGGCATGAGGCATGACTGGGCATGAGGCATGATGAGAAGGGAACGAAAAGTCGAAAACGTTCGACTGCATTGACTTTACTTGACTGTATGGATGCGTTGGTGCTGACACTTTGTTTCGAAATTTAAAGACGTCAATAAATTACGCCTGTGATTGCTCCTTTTTCAGAGGGTTTATTAGAACGCTATGGGGGGGAGTATGGACAGTACACTGTCTGTAGTCATGTAGCCTTTGTAGGTGTCCACTGGGCCTCCGGCTCAGTTGCGCTTGCGGCTACTACTACTGTAAAAGTCATTATTCTAATGAGGCGCATACATGTATTATAACGATTTACCAAAATCGACTGGTTTACGTGTACCAAAGGTAACGATTCTCACTAATCTTATTCTCAACGCTCAATAGGACAGTACATGTACATGTATATGTATCAATTTCTGTATAACGATTTCTATTTTAACGACAGATTTTTCCTCGTTAACTTAACTCGTTATTAGAGTTAGCACTTCGTTATCATGTATTATGGCTTTTACAGTACATTGTACATGATTTGTAGTCTGTACTGTAGTCGACGTCCTAGGACACACACTGTGACACAGTCAGTTGTCATGGCATGGGATGCTCCACACGTGCACAACGCTTGAAACGTTTTTTATGTCATCTTCGCAACAGCTGTTACTTTGTGCATGGGACGGTTTCCAGTACGTGACCATGGTGACAGTCACACGACAGGCGACGACAGGACCACGTACCATGTACCACTGCAGGTGACTTAAAAAAAGTCTTTACTCGAAATGGACAACACTAAACTCTGACTCTAGCCCTGCTGTTCTTCCGTACCGCTGACGAGTGGCTGAGTGGGCATGCCCCGCAGCGCTTACGCGGCTTAGCACCGTCAGGACGGTTTGTGGAGAGTTTGTGTAGGCGTTTTATGATATGAGAGGACGTCTTCCTTATCAGGTCAAGAGTCCATCTTCGTTGGGGCTCACTGATAAGTGGTAGATCTACCATGGTGGAGTTTACGAATGGAGGCGTAGATCTACTGAAGAAGCCACTTTTGTCTTCCACCATGCTGTACGAGTGAAAATCGGTGTTCGCAGGTACAGTGTACATGTACATGTAGATCTAATAGTAATAGATGTAGGTCTACGCTGCGCAGCCGCAGCGCCATAGCCATAGCCTAGCCTAGCCTTGGCTTGAGTTGCATCGCATGATCGGATTTCAGGTGTTCATGTGACATGTTACCAGGTAGCATACTACACTACACTAATGCTTGTGTAAATTAATAGATGATAATTATGCCAAATAACGTGCAACTATTATTATTATTGTAGAAAGGAAAAGGACATACATGTACATGTATGGAAACGAGTTAAGAGTAACTCTCCACCACTGTAACTAGATACTATATACAGTCAGAAAGTGCAACAACTAGGCACAAAACTGACAGAGTACTGAGACATTCGACGTCCTGACACCTAGCTTCTAGTCTTCTAGTTGTTGCACTTTCTGACTGTATATAGTATCTAGTTACAGTGGTGGAGAGTTACTCTTAACTCGTTTCCATTATGTCCTTTTCCTTTCTACTTTACATTGTATTGTATTTATTTAAAAGGATTCTCCAAAAGCAAATGGATGCTTATCACAGAAGTCTCCCACATAAATATCGCAAGAAAAATTGGGAAATGGGGGAGAGGAGAGTGGAAGATGAAGCATGGGAAGAAGGGAAACAAGTACCTAAATATCGAGGTATAAAATCAGGAAAGAAATCGACGAGGGAAGAAATCACCTCTGCAGTTAATAGCGGGACATTTAGATGAAAAAACCAGCAAGGATTAATTGATTAATTTCAAGGAAAAAAATTCTCAAACGGAAAAGTTCGGAATTCCAGTCAGAGAATATCTATGCTGTGAGTAATGAGCCTTTAGAGCAATGCGAAAATTGACAGAGGACTGAACGCAGCGGATGTGTTCTGGAAGTTTGTTTTTTTACTTTATTATTGGCTCAATACCCGAGTTTCAAATTATTATTATTATTATTATTATTAATTCAACATCTCCTGGCTCGTCAGAAGACTGCCAATATATATGAGAAGCAGGGAGTCGTCAAATATTTGACGACTCCCTGATGAGAAGTCTAGACTTGAGAGGGCATTGCAGGGAAGTTGCATACAAAGTTCAAAGTTGTACGGTTACCTGTGACTTGTCCTCCTGCAGAGCTCAGGGCCTGCCGTGTACACATTAAAGGGGAAGTTAAGGCAAAAATTAAAATTTCACCAGTTGTAGTCTTCGGGGTGCTGAGTCGAATGGTCTTGGTCCGAGGAAGCTGAGACGCTCCCTTCCTACTTGAATCCCAATCGAACTCGCGCACTTCCACCGAAACTGGGTGACTGCGCCCTACTAGATGGGGATTTGTATGCAAAATGTCACTAAAAGCGCCATTTCGTTCTTATAAAAGGACAGATGACCGCGATTGGCCCATATGTTGTAGTCTTTTGGACGCTGAGTCGACTGGTTTTGGTCCGAAAAGGCTGCGATGCGGCGTTCCTCCTTTATTCCCAATCGAACATGGTTGAAGAAGCGGTCACGTGCTCCTGCGTACACCAGTCACCTGGTCACCGTGCCTGCAGGGTACAACTTACTAGCCTGTTTGACCTTTTTTGGGTGCAGTCCTGTCACTCGAGTTGAACCTTGGTGTGAAAGTTGTCACCTGCTGGCGTGGTGACCAGGTGATTTGGGCACCCAGGACCACGTGACCGCTTGTTCAACCATGTTCGATTGGGAATAAAGGAGGAACGCTGCATCGCAGCCTTTTCGGACCAAAACCAGTCGACTCAGCGTCCAAAAGACTACAACATATGGGCCAATCGCGGTCATCCGTGCTTTTATAAGAACGAAATGGCGCTTTTAGTGACATTTTGCATACAAATCCCCATCTAGTAGGGCGCAGTCACCCAGTTTCGGTGGAAGTGCGCGAGTTCGATTGGGATTCAAGTAGGAAGGGAGTGTCTCAGCTTCCTCGGACCAAGACCATTCGACTCAGCACCCCGAAGACTACAACTGGTGAAATTTTAATTTTTGCCTTAACTTCCCCTTTAATAAAAGTACAATTTGTATGCAACTTGTGTGCGATGCCCTCTCAAGTCTAGTTGCACGTTACTTGGCATTATCATCTATTAAATGGCCCGCTGGCTTTTGAAAGTCGGATTTGGGCCGAATTGATGATCAAAAACCCACTTTAAATCTCAAAAATCTGGGCTTTGGATCTGCTTCTCCATACATTTTGCCATGGCATACCTGTCTTAATTTTGTAAAACCTGGCTGAATTTCTATTTCCCTGTTCTTGGACTTTTCTGGCCTCAAATGTGGCACGGGTCACACAATGCAGGATGTACTGTTGTTTTCACGATATCTACAACTATCATGTGAGAGAGACACCAAAAAGTTAGGGTGCCAGTTTCCAATGAATGGACATGTAGTGGTGGCCGTGTACAGGTGACTGGGGTCACGTGGGGTGGAGATGGACAGGCGCTAGGCACATGCACACCTTACTAACTGTGACTGTGAGCTTAGGCTAGTACTGTATAACAGACTAGCAGCACCCCCGCCAGCGTTGCCTGGCCGAATGTGGCATGCGGGTGAAGCAAGTACATGAACAGCACACGTGCTCAGCACGTGGTGGTGGCCAGACCGCTGAAGTCCTGGTGAGGGAGGTTCTTCATCGTTGGAAGGAGAAGGAGGGACGTCTGTTACGCCTTCGGGAGGCTGGTCAGGGTTGTCCATCACCTGGTGGCGGATGAAGCGGCTCAAAAAATTCATAAACTTACGAACAAAAGTGCGATGCGCTCTTCACCGCGCCGCCGCATGCGCGCAGATCAGATGCAGAGAGCAGTCAGTGCAGATCTTTTGTATCCTTTTGTTGCAGATGTTTCTATTTGCAGAGAACGGTTCACGTGGTCCGCAGCGCTTGTGCGGCTGCTAGTAGTAGTGCTACCTAGTACCTATGCTATGGCGCGCCTAGGCTAGGTGGCTGTATAAGTATAACTATAAGCGCTACCAGTACTGTGCACGTGCTACACTGTTCGCACGCTTCGCGTGCTCAGGGCAGCGCTGCTCCGCAGCGCTTCAGCGTGACACAAAAACACACGTCACAGGTGGCTCTTCTTTATAAGGAGCGTGACACACACACAGACACACGTCACAGGTGCCTCTCTTTTATAAGTAAAGAAGATACTGGTGTATAGCCTATAGGCTTTGCCCTACACTAGGCTATTCGCCGATACGAGTTACGTCATCGTGCATTCATGGTCTCTTTGTCTTGTTCTTCAACTACGCGTAGATCTACGGTAGTTCAACTTCAACCAAGGGCGTGTGCACTGCATGCAGTGTAGACTATCTACTGACTGTCACCATGGTCACTCTACAACTGTCACAACTGGTGGTGGAATGGAAGTACATAAGTCATTGTACTTCAACTGAAGTATTTTGTAGAATGAAGTCTGGCTCAGTACAGGCAGCTAATGACTGTCAGTGTCAACATGATTGTGCTGCGTAACGCTCGGTTTCTAGAAAGGTAGCGTAGATCTACTGAGTCTGTACTAGCATTATGGTGTGCTCGACCTTGTCAACGAGAATCAGATTAGCGAACTACAGGTCTACAGCGCAAGAAACAATACTAGTAGTACTCGATATTGCAGATTCCTGTAGTTTTGTCCGGAAGGAAAATGAAGAGAATGAAATGAATAGAGAGGCCAGCGGAAGCTATCTACATGGCTCTTTGGCGGCCGAACGCCGCAACTCATGATAATCCTGTCCGGGCTGGGCCAGGAAGAAATGCGCCAGCTTGCGACGCGAAATCACCGGTTGTGGATGAAGTGCCACAGTGATAATTTCGATCGCACTGGAAGGTGAGCCAGGGGAGGGCCTCATCAGCGGAGGTGTTGTGTGCAGCCTAGATTTGGTAACGCACTTGGATGAACAGATGCTTGTAACGGCCAAAGCCTAGGGCTAGGGCAAAGGGTGTTCTCTGCGCTGCAGAAACACATACCACACCCACACCCGTCCTTGTTACATTATTTATATTTCTATTTTTTTAGATTCTATGTCATGCGACTTCAGCAAATAGATTGTGCCTGCTAGATTGTGCCTGCTGCGCTCCCAGATGGCAGTCGCGTTGCTAATGGAGTAATGCCCATGGGCAAGCACTGTCTTCGCATGCCCACTCGTGTTCAATTGCATGCGATGAAGCAAATTTGGGACCGCGGACATTTGTGAAAAGGAAGTTTTGCAACTTTCTCCATTTATACCTCTCCCCATAACGAGCGTGCATATCTTCTGACCGTTGTCGTGTTGATATATTCCTAGAGTACAGCGCTATTGCTTTAGAGTACAGCGCTATTGCTTTAGAGTACAGCGCTATTGCTCGACTCCCTGACGAAGCGAAAATGCACTGCACTCCTCACCCTCTCCAGAAACAATACCTTTTTTTACGGAGGACCTCGTACTTTAGCAAACCTGCATACACACACACACACACACACACACACACACACACACACACACACACACACACACACACACACACACACACACAAGCACACAAATGTACACAGTAGCTGTCAAAGAAATTTGGAAATGTGGAATCTTCATGGTGAAATGTAACCTGATGTGTATGAGTGTGTGTATGTGTGTGTGGTGTGTGTGTGTGTGTGTGTGTGTGTGTGTGTGTGTGTGTGTGTGTGTTTGTGTATGTGTGTGTGTTCGTGTGTGTATGTGGGTGTGTATGTATGTATGTGTGTGTGTGTGTGTGCATGTGTGTGTATGTGTGTGTTCGTGTGTGTATGTGTGTTTGTGTATGTATGTGTGTGTGGGGGGAGGGGGTATGCGTGTGTGTGTGTGTGTGTGTGTGTGTGTGTGTGTGTGTGTGTGTGTGTGTGTGTGTGTGTGTGTGTGTGTGTGTTGTATTTATTATGTTGCTTGGGCATTCCAAACCGAACCTAAGGTTTTCATACAGGGTGGCCAAGATGCATGCATATGTTGAATTCCTGGCGAAATGAATTGGGGATATGATTAGTGCAAAGAGATTCTGGGATTTGTGTTCCATAACCTCGTCAGACAGCACTTCAGTATCTTCCAGTAGACAAAATCACAGCCACCACTTCCGCTGCATAGCTCGCTGGGCATCCCATTGCTTTGTAACTTGCTAATCCCTACCCCTTTTGTGTACGTGCTTTTCTTTTCTTTTTTTCTCTTCTTCCGTGGTTGGTCTAACCCTCTCCTCAATTCAATTGGCTGTCTTGACATGCTACGAGGTGCAAAAATAAATAAATAAAAATAACTTGCAATTGCATCCTGAAGTTACTTTCCTCGACTCCCATTCTTATTGTTTGTCTTCTTCCGTTCTTGAATATCCTACCATGATTTGTCTGCAGCACTAGGCAGGCTACGACAGTCAGGCGTATTCTTTTCACGAGTAGCCTAGCCTTGTGCTATGCTGCGGTGCTGACACTTGAACATGTGCAGGCACAGGATAGCGTCTGTTCGGTTTGGCCGAGGGAAGACTACACAAACACGTGTGAGTGAAGGGCATCATGAAACTGACTCTACCCGGTGTGCAGGTCATGAAGATAATGTGTAGCACTTTCTCCTGAAGGGATCAGCTGTACCTGTTGGTTTCCACCAGGGAAATTCCCCTCTATGTTTTTTTGTTATTTAATGATGGCTTGAGTGATGGGTTTCAACTTTTTGTGTTTTGATGAGATAATTAGATCTGCATTCTTATCCCAATTTCTGAAGTCAACCTTTTCTCAGGCCGCAAAGTTCCATTTGATATACCATACCATGATGATTATGTAGCCGTTAGAGCATGAGGTGTGCCGTCAATACCCAGTGTGTGTGGGGGGGGGGTGGGTGTATGTGTGTGTGTGTGTGCGCGCGCACGTGTGTGTGTGCGCGTGTGTGTGTGTGTGTGTGTGTGTGTGTGTGTGTGTGTGTGTGTGTGTGTGCATTTGCATATGTAGGTGTGTGGGGGGGGGGTTGCATGCATGTGGGTGGGTGTGTTTGTGTTTATGTGTGTATGTATGCATGCACGCACACATCTGTGTGCGCGTATCTGCACATGAGTGTGCGTGTGTGTGTTTCTGTCCGTCTCCACCTTCTTTTGGTCGGAACAGCAAGAGAAACTGCCTCAGTTACCGCATATTGGACTGGTGTCCGGTACCCTGTTTACTGTTTGCTGTATCTCAATGAATATGATGTCATTGGCTCTGCTCTCTATCCGCTGTGTAGGTCAGCTGAGGAGGTGTGGCAAGAAATATGGCAAGCTCGCAAATGTTTGGGACCCGCCGCATTCGAACTGCAGTAAGGGTGAAAAGCTTCATCGTACCCGGCACATCTACACAACTAGCATGATAGACAACTGCACAGATGCACCTGGCAAGCCGCAGCAACTCACAGTGTCGCTGCCCATTGCATTCGGCGGGGGCTTTGCCTTCCACGTCCAGTGGAACGACCCTCCAAGTAAGGTGCTAAGTTATGTTGCCACGTTTGACTGTACCCAGGCTCTGTGTGTGTGAAGTTATCTTAAACTGTTATTTTGCATCACTTACAGTTGGAAATTGCTAACCAGTTGCTCAACGGAACTTGGCCTCGTCACCAGCATGATTCTGGATCTTTGCTACGTAGGAAAGTGGACATACGTCATGGGTTTTTTTTGTGACGTGGGGTTAATCAAGTTACGTTTCAATGAGCACACGACACACGGCTCAGCCTCGCAAGTACTTCGAAGTATGTTCACGGTTCAGACTAAAGCCGCTGTAGCTGCTCAGGTGTATGATAGTAAATGAGTTTTATCTTGGTGGCCCCATCATCGACATAGCTGTACCTGCTGATGACTAATCTCTTCAGCACTATTAAACTGCTTCTTGTGTTGTTTGACAATGTTTGGCTTGCAGATGCCGAGCACCTGG
The DNA here is from genome assembly GCF_964019385.1 of Sycon ciliatum. Classification (NCBI taxonomy): domain Eukaryota; kingdom Metazoa; phylum Porifera; class Calcarea; order Leucosolenida; family Sycettidae; genus Sycon; species Sycon ciliatum. Next base: position 30,605,261 of record NC_088644.1, read on the forward strand.
CGGGCTATAGAATCACCCAATTGCACCAGGGATGGAACTATGGCAATGACATTTCACTTGTAAGCGTATGTACCAAACACCTATATCAAATACATGATCTGCTGACACAGCTGCCACAGAACATTTGATTTGATGAGTATTTCTGGAACAGGATATGCCATAGAACTTCCCAATAATTTGCAGCAAATTCATTCTACTTGCACATGATACTACTCAGGCCCGGCGGAAGCAATTGTTGATTGGTCCGGCCAAGTTTTTTCGCCAGCACAGCACTTGCGCACGTGTGACACAACACAACGTCTCTTTGCTTTGATCAACGTCTCGGAATCTCAGCCATTCCGTTCCCCGGGACGCAGGACACAAAGGACAAGACTTGTTTGGTTTACATAATTATTATTGACATAACGAAAATGGAGACAACACTCAAAGGGACGAACAAGAAGACTGACAAAAGGACTCTCCACTACAAAATCGCGCATGCTCATATCACACATGCACGCGACTACACGAGACAGTGTGGGGAATGCCATCACACAGGAAAACAACACATCATTTCACAACACTGCTAAGCATGCACTGCAGCTAAGCTGACCAAACAGCGAGAAAAATTTGAAAAACTACTTCGTTCAGTAAAAGAATCTGAAGCACTCAACGAAAAACCCTCAAGACTACAAAATTAATTAATTACAATGTAGAATCCATCATGGCACGTGCTTTCAGGTCGCGCCACAGTACAGGCGCCGCCCACACACAGGCCACAGCTAGCCCTCAAGCGCGCACACGTGCACGGCAAGATCAGAGCGAGATCGCAAGTACGCGTACATGCAATTAATCGATGATCACAACAGTCATAACGTAACGTTACTGCGCCGTTAAAAAATCGTCGGTGGTCGAAAAGTTGGTCCGCCATGGCCGGAGCGGCTCCGGCGGCCCTGCTACTTGGTAAACAAGAAAACATAAGCTCGGAGGATGTAACTTCTATGCTGATTGAGTGGATCTGGCAACTACTTCCAAGTCGTATCCTTTTTTCGGAATGATGAAAGACAGGAAATCTGTACCAGGTAATACTATATAACGAGCAGGTTCTACCCTGGGTGCCCACTGTTGGCGTAACAGGCTAAGCAATTGCAAGTTCTTTTTGTATTTCAATACTATTTCCCTGCAGAGATCCATGCGAGAAAGTGGTCTACCCAAAGGTGAAAATCGAGTGGTTTTTACAACGGACAAAGGCAGTATCAGTGAGGCCGGGATCAAAATCACTCCTGGGTATTTGAAGAGCAGAAGAGATTGTTTTGTACCTGACAAAGAGACCAGCCATATCGTTCTAAGGGTAAGAGAGGACATTGAGCAGCAGCTACTACCCCCCCCCCCCCCCCACACACACACACACTGTGTTGTATAACCCAGTAGAGCTTGTGTTTAGCAACAACCCCTGTGTGGCTGATGCGCAGCTTGCTGGTCTGTGCAGGCGGGCGGCAGTCTTTCAATGCCCGTTCCATTGTGTATAGAAACATGGGGCATGATATGGCCGGTTTCGTAGCCACCTGGCTTTACTTGAACAATATCTTTCATGCACGCCCAGTTCTATTCAATGTACACTATCAGTGGTCGAAGAGTTCTGGACCACATGGCATGGTATCATCGGGCAGTCTCATAGGTTTGTCAGGATTTGTCACTGTCACTGAGTGTCATGATACCGGTACTCATAGATGGACTGGACATGTGCAGTCAACTTTGCTAATAACGACTGCGGATATAACGACAATCCGCGAATAGCAACAGAGTGTCCATGTCCAGAGCAAAGTTCCTTCTAACTGAAAGCATAATTATAAAGATACTTCGGGTATAAGGACACTTCGCGAATAAGGACATTTTTTCTGATGCCCCGCCGAGTGTCGTTATACGCAAAGTGGATTGTACTACTGAAGAATGACCCCGTCTGTGAGTTGGTAGCTTCTGTTATAGTCACTTCTATATTATTTTTATATGAACTAATCATCAGACGGTCTCTTTCCTACTGTTCAGGTGGTCACGCTGCCAATAGAGAATTACAGTCTTCAGCACGCAAGAGCAGACCTAATAATGCCAAGTAGGTCCATTCTCACTGGCCATCATGTAATAAACTGCCTAATGTTTGCGAGAAGAGCATAACGCGAATATTATCCATCGTGAATTCTAACTTCAATAGTGGGTGTATGTGTGTGGTCACAGTGTTAGGCGGAAATTGGCCATCGTAAACTCACTGGTTCTGAGAAATATATTAGTGACGCGAATATTGGGAGGTTTACAGTACTTCACTGTACATTTGTGACGAGTCCTCTGGGTTTGTTTATGACACACAGTGGACGTACATCTCCATGACTGGTGCTGTTTGGGTTAGTTCAGAACGGATGCACTTTTGAGAAGCACCCTGTCTGCTGTTGCAACACATTCCGCTTGTTTTCCTTGTGTGTTGTTCAGACTGTGAGACACTAAATTGCCCTCGAGTCAGCCTCGCGGACGACAATTTTGATTGTCAAACAGGTAGGGGCATGCACATACATGTACAGTGGCGTTGTTGTGTCAACTTTGTCGGCCGTTCGATCCCCCTACGGCTTCTGTGATGTTTGCGGATGGTGTGCGTCGGCCAATAGAGAGCGGTGATGAAATTTACTTGATAAAAAAGCAGATACTATAACCACTTCAACTCTTGAAAACAATCAGGAATGGAGTGGGCCGTGGTGAAGCTCCTAAGTTGCATTCCTTTACAATCTTCGCAAGTGGACAATCTCCAAAAATGTGAAGAATATCATTTTACCCTCTGCAGAAATCAGTAGAGTCTGCCCAGCTCTGCTGGCTCTTCCAGCTTTTGGACATGGAAGAAAGTCACGGGAAGATTTCCACATTCTCTGACTGGCCAAAAAGAGAATTTTGGGTCCTTCTTTTCCAAAACCAGAGGAAATAAATTTGCTCTCAAATCGGATTGCCGTGGTGAATTGTAAAAAGAACCTCCAGAGCTCTTTAGACGTCTGGCTCGTTCCGAAAATTACTCTCTCGTTGTCCCAGAGAAGAGCTAAAAAACTGAGACATCCAACAATGGTGTCACACTGGATTCGATACCAAGACGTACATGTAGATAGCAAAACAGTACTCAGGAGAGTTATTTGATATCTCTGTCAGTTTGAGAGAATGGCCAAGCCTAGGAAATCATGCCCATTTCCACTTGCTCCGCCTTTGTGAGCTGCACTAGCAATTGGTTGTTTTCTCTTTGCACAGTATTCACTGCACAAGTACATAGTGAGGAGGGGCTCCGGGTGCCAGGGGGTGTCGAAGGAGAGAGAGAGAGAAAGAGAGAGAGAGAGGGAGAGAGAGAGAGAGAGAGAGAGAGAGAGAGAGAGAGAGAGAGAGAGAGAGAGAGTGTGTGTGTGGGGGGAGAGAGAGAGAGAGAGAGAGAGAGAGAGAGAGAGAGAGAGAGAGAGAGAGAGAGAGAGAGAGAGAGAGAGAGAAAGAGAGTGGGGGGGGGGGGAGAGAGAGAGAGAGAGAGAGAGAGAGAGAGAGAGAGAGAGAGAGAGACTTTAGGTGGGTCCATATTGTCACCACTGGTGATGTTCTTTGCATAATAAATTTCTATTAAGTGTAAAACTTTCTTCCGTCTGTGTCTAGATCTACAAAATGAAGAGGACGTGGATCAGCATGGTAAGCTCCTTCTGATAACAATACTATTCATGTATTTTCATGCGCTGACGAGTCCACAAAGGACGAAACAGTTCTGTCCGCAGATTGAGTATTCATGTATTTTCTTCTTACTTGTACTTTGAATGAGACAAGGAGACCGTGTTCCTACAGGTCTGGCATACGCGGGGGGGGGGGGGGTTCCTAGGCACATTAATACCGGTTTACTAGCCATCCTTGTATTGTAAATATTGAACGATGCGTGCTGCTGCTGGTAAAAAAATCGTGCAACCATTGTTTGTTTTGGGACATTGTGTTGATATCTCTGCAGACAAGATAGTCCCAGTGTGCTTATCCCCTGCTTGTTGTAAGTATACCACTTGTAACCACTGGTTGAAGGGGAGCTGCGGGACAATATCAATTTTTTCCAAACCTCTTGCTTTCTAAAGTGGCTTGTGAACAACACTGGCTCACACTCAATCACTGCTTTTCACAAATTTAATGTAAGGAAAAAACCTCTTGCCTTCTAGGCGCTGAATCGAATTGTGTTGGCCCCGGGCCAAGGGAGGCTATCAGTGTGCACGTTTCATGAGATATTTTCAATTCCGTGTGCTTCACATTTGAATCTTGAGCGGGATGTGGGATCATCATGGGCACTTAAACAATGGCAGCCTCCAGTATCACGACCAGCAACTGGGAGTGAGGTTTACATTTTACCTACAGGCGCGTAGCCAGAGTGGATACTGGGCAGCCAGGTATCCATACGTGGTTGGCCAGAACATGTCGACATGCACTGCACCAGTTCATGCACAAGGGTCTACAGGCACTGACTTCACGTCTGGAGTCTATTGTTGATTGAAGAAGAGTTCGCAGGATCTACATGTAGGACATCTAGTCTATGTACATTTGTGAGGCTCGAGTATAGGCCTGTACTTCTTTGAACCGCTGTTCGCATTCGCTGTGTGAACCACACTGCAACAGCGCTACATGCACAGCACCGGTGCAGTGCGGATGCACACCCACTTTTTGCACTAGCAAAACCGAAGTCGAAATCGAAGTCGGAAAGTCACAGTCTTTTTGTTTCGAAAGCTTCCAGTTTGTTTCCATTTTCTTTTCATTCTTCGCCACCAATTTCCAAGTTATGTCAATGTGGCAGGTACATGTGTGACTGAAGCACTTCCACGTAACGAAAATTGGAGATTCGTTTTCAGTGACATCTTCCAAACATCATGATAGCGATTGTTCAGAAAACTCTTCGAGCGCTGATGCTGTCCCGGTTGGCCGATTCTGTCGACTCTGGCGGCGAATTCGCTTCAGGTGATTCTCCGGAACCTGCAGTGACCTGAAACCGGTACTCTTCTTCAGCAACTGGTTCACGATGCCGGCGTTTTGTGAACGTTTGATGATCCGGAAACAGGGAGAAGTGCAAGGACAGCGGCTAGTGCACAGGGCTCGTGGTTGAAGTTGACAGTTTCCGCTAAGGTCAAGGGAGACGTTTGAGCTACTGCAGCACCATTTCCGACAACCTAGGAGGTTTACCAGTCCATGCATACGGTATGGTTTCTTGGCGATGAAAGTACATGGCCAGTAGATCTACATAAGGTTCAGTTGCTACTGGCTGGAAACCTACGCCTGGCTGACCGTTTCCAAGTGTGGGAGTGATGGGTTTTGTTTCACATACACATAGTTTGGACAGCAGAGCAACAAGTTTGGCCATCAACTTGGTCAGCTGTTTTCTAGTCGCCAGCAACTAAACCACGGAGCATCATTCTCCCAAATATTGTGTGAACACCACGGCTCACACCACTCTGAACCAGTATCACTTATTTGTTACTAATGCTGCATACATAACCTGTAATTTACTCAATGTGCGGGCGGAACTGTTTCGTCTATTGTGGACTCATAAGCGTAGCACAGAGGCTGTATTTATATAAAATTAAATTGAAACAGTGTACTTATTTTTGCTATCAAGAACACGCTTCTGTATTGTACATTGCAACTGCCAGAGTGGAATAACATGATTGTGTTATCTGTATCCCTGAAGGACCTCGAATACATTTAGACTTGGTTGGCCAAAAGATATCCAGTATCCGTACAAATATTGCCCGAGCTACGCCGCTGACCTAAAAGTTCTCCTCTATCACCCTTCTTGTCAGAACACCCGTGGTAACCATCGGATGCAACAATAGCTAAGTTCTTTCAACATGCCCAGACGAGCATACTCAACTGGCATCTTTGTAATGCACGGATCACAGAGGTGTTAAACTCAAGTGACTTTCCTCTGCTGTGTTTCATCTGCCGCAGTACCACACTACGTGACGGTAACCGGAATGCAGATTTCCAACAGAAGTGCCACGTTTGCGCTTTCTTGGGCCCCACAGCTCGGGGGTAACTCCAGCTTTAGACTGAAAGCAACTTTTGGATACCTGAATGCTGGTGGACGGTGTACGAACTGTTCCAGATCCATGGAAACTAGTGACAAGGGCATCATGGTTAGTAGTCTCATAGTGCTATTGTATTGTGTTTATTTATTGATGGCTTGCTTTCAATCGAGCACACCGATTGCTGCTGCCACCAACGCATCTAGCAACTGTGATGGAAAGAATTTTCCCCAGCTGTGTGTGTGTGTGTGTGCGCGTGCGTGCGTGCGTGTGTGTAGTATGCCAAGCTGTAATGCTGGCGAAAGTCCCATTTTTGGAATTCTTGACAATGTCGTGCCGCTTGCTTTTAGATTGGAACAACACCTTGAATCATAATCATTGCAATGAAAAGGAAGAATTCTGCCGTCGTCACTGCAAAACAAAGCTTTCGACAAAGCTTTCTTTGTTCTGCGGTAGTGACAGCGGAATTTGTTTCTTTGTTGTTCAGTGATGACGGCGGAATTTGTTCTTTTCACTGTAGGAGAGTTCCTGATCAATTTTTTCTTTGCCCATGTTTGTTAGACAGGGTAAGATCTATCTTGACATGAGCATTAAACCCCTTCACAATAACAGCACTCCCCGGGGGTTGTTTTATGGGAGGATGTGTGGGGAATACCATACCCTCATGTCAAAAGACCAAATGGTAGCTCTTTGCTGCTTTGAGCTCAATGGCGTAAACCCACCTTGAAAAAAATCACAATTGGTACACGTTTGATTGAAGATCCACCACCAATGCTTAGTGCTGGTATCCGCAGCCCCAGGCGCCCATGAGTCCGTTGGGAATCTGGGATCAAGTTATGCCTTTACTGTAAAAGGCTAAACTGGCGGCAAATTGAAACCGTGACAATCGGAAGACTTTTCCACGTTTGCATCGGGCAGTGAAATTCTAAAACTCATTTTTTGCCACCACTGATACTGTTGTCACAGGGGGAAGCCACGACTTACACAATCCCGGATATTGGTGATGAAGACTTTGAATGTGCCAGCGTATCTGTAAGTGAAATGGAAATAGTTCTCCCCCTGGCCCCGTCACACAGCAACGCAAACTCTTGGTTGTGTCTCAATTCTTATATTATAGCAACAAATGACGAGGGCGCAGGAGGAGAAAGACAAAAGACTAGACTGAAAATGACGACGGGAAAAGACACCCGGAAAAGACACGAAGAAAACAACAAAGAACAAGCAGTAATAAAGCGACGACAAATCGGGACGACCAGTCAGGGACTAATATGTACAGAACACATGACCAAGACCAAGACAACCAGACCACGGATGAATCACACATGACTCTCATTCCCAGACCAAACTAGCACTGCGCATGTACAGCATTCACTTGACAGTCACTCTCATACAGACGGAAGCAGATCCTCACACTCTGACAACGTGTACTCTTGCATGCACCACATACCATAAACGTCACACATCACACCATACTAGCACGTACATTTAGACCATATATGACATCAGACACTGGACTCTACAAGACAAGAACCAAATACAACAACATGCGTAAATCATACTCGTAGTACAATTTCGCAACATAAGTCTTGTGGAATGATGTGTATGGTTGCCACCAACAAATTTCGTTTTCAAACTGATACAAGTGCATGTGCATATTGGGAACCTTGTTAGAACTTAATGGCATACTGGTAAGTAGGATGAGCATTGCACGAAAATCTAGCCTCTGCGCATAGGCATATTATTATTTTTTCTGAGTGTTTGCCATCCGGAATACTGATGTTTGTATGAAAGATGACGTCATGACGGTAGCTTTCCAGCTAGTAACTAATAGGACTGGGTTGTCATAGTAACTATTAAGACTGGGCTGCTTTCTGCCAGTGTGAGCAGCAACAGGGCCGGAGTTGTTGGTTTGCTCGGCTGCCCAACTTGTGCTCTTGCGAATACCAGATCTCTTTTGACATGCACAAGTTGGCCTTGAGAGAAATCCCGGCTTGGTGCCGAATCCTAGCCCATTCTGTGAAAAGACTGGTTTCGCTGCACTCTGCCTATTCCGGAATGAATTCTTCTATGGCGCATGTTTGCTTTGCTGTATGCTTGGCCGTTTGACATTCTGGGACAGTTCCGATCCGAGGTTTGTGGTTTAGAGGACCACGTGGGGAGTTACTCTTTGACTAGAGATGATCTCGTCACTGCTCTGCCATCTTCAACGCTGACTGCCATCACATACCAAGGTGTAGTGGCATCGGTATCCGCTTTGCCACCAACAGAGTCGGCTACCTCTTCACACATCACGCCTGATCATCCAAAGGGCTCGGCAAGCAACTTGACTCTGTGTGAGTTAAAATGTGTGATGCTTCGAAGTGCTTTCAATCTGAATACAAACATACTGCAGTACTTCCCTGTCTTACAGACTGTGTTATAGCATGGGCCGCTGTGGAGCATAGATACACGCCTGATGTTCAAGATGTAAAATCTGCACATACGCCTGATCTCTTGGTGTTGAAAAGGACTGCAGCAATATATGTACAGTTGGACTACTAGCCTGACTTGAATAGAATTCTGTCCATCACACGGCTTCTCCTAGTACTGGCCGTGTGCTTATACTTTACATGTATCTGTCTTCATATTACAGCGCTTGTGTGTATGATGTGTGTGTGTGTGTGTGTGTGTGTGTGTGTGTGTGTGTGTGTGTGTGTGTGTGTGTGTGTGTGTGTGTGACTGTGTGTGCATGCGTGTGTGTCTGAGTGTGTGTGTGTGTGTGAGAGAGAGAGTGTGTGTGTGTGTGTGCGTGAGTGTGTGAGTGTGCGTGTGTGTGTGAGAGTGGGTGGGTGTGTGTGTGCGTGTGTGTGTACGTGTGTGTGCGTGTGTGTGTGAGAGTGTGTGCGGTTTATGAACACTCTGACACCTCAAAATTACTCAAAGCACGCCGATCTATGGATAACTGGTGTAATTATTAGAATCTCAGGACTCAGGACTGGGAAGCAGAAGTTTGAGCTGCTCACTAACTTGAGTAGAGTATATCATGCAGAAGTGGCTGGTTGCCCGTAGCACTGGAGTCGAAGTGCTTGTGGTGCCGGGTTCTACATTGCCACAATACACTAAAACCTGGTTTAAGCGACCACCATACGGTGCAAGCAAAAGCGGTCGTTAAAGCCAGGTGCTCTTCAGAACCAGGTCCCATACATTCGTTGCTTATGGGATTGTGAAGTACATACATATGCATGATTCTACTTCCATGTACTCATATTGACAGGCGTGGAGCATAGAATACTGTCGTGCAGGCAAAGAACACCTCACTGGAGTGCATGCAGCGCATCCTGCGCTGTCACTTGTCACTTCTGTTGACTGCATGCCGTGCTTCAGAGCGCACTTCAACCCTGTTGCAGTCAAACCCTCAGGCAAGATGGCACTTTTGGTCAGTTTTGGTCAATGTGTTCAGGTCCAATATGGCACTTGGTACACAAAAAGTCGGTCGCTGGTCGCGCAAGGCAGGTGGTCGCTGTATCCAGTGCAGTTTCTGTGTAGAAATGTCCGTGCATGGAAACACGGTTAAAAGCAGTTGGTCGCTAAAACTAGAGGTCGCCTACACCAGGCTTTACTGTAGTTCTGATTGCATGTATGAGAATTCAAAGAACGAATTAGTGGCTGCGATGTCAGCATTGATTTGCTAGGAAAGGGGTTCAAGTCGGCGGAAAAACGCGAGCTCCAGTGTGGGGAGCAAACCCTTTCCCAAGAATTCAGAGATTGGTGGCACTCAAACAATGTTTGAGAAACAGCACAGGACGTCCGTGGCTACACGATTGGGCATAGGCACTCTGCAAACAGCACAGATCTCCCTGGTGTTGCGTAGGCACTACAATGCTGTCAATGTTTGGTTGTTTGTTCCAGATGTTGCAATGGGCGGCTTGGCTGTAATACTCCTCATTCTCATGGCTATTGTCGTCATGGCTAGGGCATGTCACTCAGGTTAGTTACATGTCTACTCTGTCTACTCTTACGTGTACCGTAAAGTACCGTTGATCCGCCCCCGCTCAAATTCCCGGCCCCTATCGAATTTCTGCCTGTGAAGTGACGTCGGCGTATACAACGAAATAGGATGTTGAACCGACGCATGTCCTGCTGTATACAATACGTGCGAGTGCAGGATGAAAATGTGCACAAAACAGCATGCCAAGTCTGATCTTCTGCTTTGTTGTACATCGTACTGCACTTTAATGACTTGATCAAATCCCCCCCCCCCCCTACCGAAAAACCACCTGGGGAGCGACACGGCGTGGGGGGGGGGGGGGCGGGGGCAGATCAACGGTAATTTACGGTACATGCTGTGTTCAGCATGGAATGTGCAGAGCAGCATTGCCACAGCACTGTCACAGCATGACTACAGCATTGCCACAGTATTGCTACGGCATGTCACTCAGGTTAGTTACGTGTCTACTCTTACGTGTACCGTAGAGTACATTTACTGTAATTTACGGTTCAATTTACGGTACATGCTGTGTTCAGCATGGAATGTGCAGAGCAGCATTGCCACAGCACTGTCACAGCATGACTACAGCATTGCCACAGTATTGCTACGGCATTGCCCCGCTCCTGAAGCGCCATGCATCTGCACCTGTACCGTATGATGAACTCAATTTTCCCAGCGAGGCACACTGAGTTTTGAGTGGACTTCCAACAGTGTATGTCACGGGTGGGTCGTGACTCGTCAATAGAGCCTGTTTCCATTTGGTCTCTTTTGAATGGAATCCGCCATCCTCCTTAACATGTTCCGGTATAGATAGTCAGATCTGTACACCGTCACAGTGTAGCCGACTTGTAGGAGAGACTTCTTTATCTGAATTAGATTCACTCGGCGCGATCTGCTCGTTCATCTGATTTTCTCTCTTCAGACTGCAAAAGTCCCTGCACGTTCGCAAGCCGATACCAGAAAGATAAGGTAAGTCTGGCAGTGTTCTACAGATGTGAATCCTGGCTGCTAACAGCACTACCTACACGCGTGCAGTCAACCTACCCAATAACGACCCTCGGTCGTGCATGAGAGAAATGTCGTTATTCGCGAGTTGTTTTGATGAGGTTGAAAGTATCCAGTCTAATGGTCACTAGGTCCAAAGATTGTGTCGAAATCTGCGAGTTGTTGTTGTTGCACCCGAGGTCGTTATTCATGATGTTGACTGTATTAATTTTTGAAAACCGTGTGATTATTATCGGCACAGGAATCTTGAGCAGAAACAAGGCATAGATGAACATAATGTTTTTAACAAAAGACTTTCCTAGGAAGAGGATGACCCAGTGAAGAAACTATTCAATCTTGGAATTTCAAAGCCTGGTAAGGTTAAACGAACTTGAAAAGATTTACCCAGCTAGTAAACAAGTTTTTAAGAAGTTGTCATAATTTGGAAAGCTCAATGCGTCAATGATCCCTGCTTTCGTTGTAGCTCTGTTTATCTAGACAGAGACGCTGTGTGCTCTACCATCTATATTGCATAATGGACCAGCTTATATGGTCTCTCCCTCTCCTCCTCCCCCCCCCCCCCTCTCTCTCTCTCTCTCTCTCTCTCTCTCTCTCTCTCTCTCTCTCTCTCTCTCTCTCTCTTGCTCTGTCTCTCTCTCTCTTGCTCTCTCTCTCTTCAGTGCTCTCTCTCTCTCTTTCTTTCTCTCCCTCTCTCTCTCTCTCTCTCTCTCTCTCTCTCTCTCTCTCTCTCTCTCTCTCTCTCTCTCTCTCTCTCTCTCTCTCTCTCTCTCTCTCTCTCTCTCTCTCTGCTATTTCGGTTCTTTTGCTGGAATATTCACTGATGTTAGTTCATGACTTTGTTTCTTTCTTTCCTACAGTTCCATATCAAGACTAGCTCCAAGATGCACGTGCATAGAGAGCTGAGACGTACAGGATGTAGCGTGTACTTGACTTACTCACGCTTCACCAATGCCAGTCGGCAGAGAGCGCACCAGCTGGCTGCAGCGCTCAGGCGGTTTGAAGTGCACGTCGTGTTTGACGGCGACCCGTGGCATGCGGTCAAGATGGCGGATAACCGCGAGGCCTGGATGGACGAGTGGATGCAGAACACGGACTATGCTATTGTGCTACTGGATGAAACGTACCCGATGAGTTTGGACATGACACAAGCAATGTTCCAAGCTCAGCTGAATGCCGACGTGGACGACAGCTTTAAGCTGACGTGGGCCGAGGTGACCCGAATACAAGCCCTCGAGTTCAGCGGAAGGTCTCACCGCATCATCCCAGTAGTCATAGGATCCGTGAGCTCAGTCTCACCGCCAATACCTGTCAGCATGCGCATGAAAACAGTGTATCGTCTGCCGAAGGACTTCACGCAGGACGCCACATGTCCACAGCTAGAGCGGCTGATACACTATCTGCACAATGCTGGCAAAATCCAGTGGAGTGCTGTGCCTCCACGTTTCTCTGAATCCTCAGTTTGACGAGCTGATTGACATAGATCCAGTGGACATAGAACTACTTTCCAGTCTCTGTGACAAACTAGTGCATTATTTGTTTTAAGATCTCAGTTCTTGAGATCATGTTGATACTTGATAGTACTTATATAGTATGGCATCCTCTACGTAGATTACCAGTATTGTCTAAGCGCAGCTCACCGATATTTGCACGGTGCACGCTGGCATTTATCTTCATCTTGAGGTCCCTAAATAATTATTTTTGAGACGAATCATAGTGACCGTTCCCCATTTTTAGAACATGTCTTGATTTATTCAGTCTTGATGGCACGAGTGATAGTTGACTTGATTGTGCTCAATTAAATCCTTGATTGGTTTTCTCTGCTATAGGTGGATGCACTGATGGTGCCTAGACGCCATGTATAGGATCTCTCATATTACTAGTCATGATTAGTATTATCCCTTTGTCACATGTAACTGGAGTAGCGTGGGTCTGGGAAACACAAAGTGACTGTCTTCTAGTCGATGAACATGTTGCTATCTGGTGCTGTCAACAAGGGTTGGACAAATCACTGGGCTACTCAAGTTTTATGTGATGCCAGTGGACTCATGAAAGTGACAGTGATGATCGAAGGTCATGTGACATTGATGATGTATGGTTATGGTTATGTGCAGCACTTTCCAAACACATCGCCCTCATCGTTACCTCAACAAGCCAATCCTCAGAGACTGTTTGTGTAATCAACCATCGCTCACTCGTTGTGCCACGGCATCAGAGTTTGCACCTCCAGAAGACTCAGCAGTTACATTTCTAATATCAAATTTATGTGCAACGGTTCAATTGCACATCATGCTACCATAACTCTTGATGTGTAGAAAAGTCATGGTACTATTGCAGCGACAATAAAAAAAAATTTAAAGCAATTAGTATGTGAGGTGGAATCAGGCTGTGGATATTGTACATTTGTCATTGCATAGGAAAACCGAAACTGGTTGCAAATTTGACTTGGAGCTACTGCAGTACCTGAACTTGCATGGGAAAGATTTCCAGAAAACAGACCCTACTCTGGAGTTGTAGTTATACTAGTATTATACGCTCTTGACAAGGTATCTACATGTTCATGAACTTTGAGACACTAGAAAAACAATTACTAATGTAAGTATACACTCTAAAGCTAACAGTTCAGCTATGCACTTCGATGCTGAGTTGGTATCTGGGTGTTGCGGCTTGGCAAGATGGTTCTCAACATAGAACATACAATGTGTGCACATTTTATAGATCAGATAGCCTTAGTAGGGATTCAGGTACATCATGGTTTCAAAGGAAAGACAAAGTGCTTGAATGATTCTGTCAAGATAATAGTGTAGCATGCTCATAGTCACCTAAAGTGCAAACATGCCGGGGATAAGTGCGTATGATGCCAGTCCTTGATCAGTGTACAGTGCCTTATGCGGATGATGATCGGCGTTGAGTGGAACACAATCTGCATGTTATCATGTGACCTTGGCCAGTTTCTCGTGCAGGATACCATCGATTTCCGTGTCCCGCACAATCTGGTTTTGCAGTTCACTCGTGCTGAACAGCTTCTCGGCGAGCTTTGGCAGAAGCGAGCCTATCAGCAAGGCGAGGGTTTTGCTGATGTCGCCAAACTTCTCAAGTTCTTCATTCAGCAGCACGGTGGCATTCAGTGCTGCTATGTACAGACAGGCAGCCAGGAACCAGGCGAACACCTTGAGAACTGCAAATCTCACCGGATAGTGCTCGGCGACAAACTTGTCAAACACTTCGGTGGGAATCTTCAGACGTGCTGCATTCATCGTCAGCAGTTTCTTAGGCTCGACGTCTTTCACCACAGTGGAAGCAATCTTCTCCACCAGTTGCTCTTCGTTGATGGCTTTGCTAAATCGCGACACAACAGACGTCTGGATTTCATTATAGTCGTTAAGCGTGCGATACCATAAATGGCCCATGTACAGGAGGATTGAGACGGTGGGAATGACGTAGTCGATGTATGTGTGGATGTTGAAGAACACACCGACAATGATGTACTTCAGTGTGGCGACGGCCCAAGTGCCCACGAGCAGCATGAGGAGAATGTGCACCGTCAGCGAGATGAACCAGGCCACGGACACAGCAGTGCGCACGTACACCCAGGCCTTGTGATCACGGCGCAGCACCGTCATGCTGTAGCCGGACAGGATGCTCCAGCGAATCAACACGTAGCCGAGAGGCGTGTTGTAGACGAACACCAGCGTGAAGATGAGAGAGAGAGTGACGAGGTCAACGATGGCCAGTGGGGTGGCCACTGCAAGCCACGGATACGAGTTAGACAATGGCTTCTCTCGAACTCGCCCCTGATAGACACGGCGCAGGAGAGAGAAGCGCTTGAAAACGCTGATAATGTGCTTGAGAATGCCCTGCACTTGCTCTTTCGTAGGGTTATCGTCGCCGTCAGTGTTGTCCAGTGAATCAAAGCTCAAAGGAAAGTCATATCCACTGGGGTAGACAGGAAATAGTTTAGGGTACTCGGCGTCTCCAGTTGTGTCCGGTACTTTCTTCAAATCCTTGGTAAGCTGTCGTGGATTAGCTAGCAGACAGAATGCGCATACAGCCAGGTAGGTGACTAGAAGCCCATAGTCAGAGGCAAACAGGAAGAGGAACCATGGCGTTGGTCCGTCGACCTTCACCAGACAGGTCAGGAGATCGTTGGTGCTGGACACACGATAGGCAATTGCCCTGAGCGAAATCAGCAGCAGGGGAAGCCACAGTAGAGCCAGCCAGTAAAGCCGTCTCAGCACTTGGTATTTACTCAGGAACGACAACAGGGGATAACAGCCAGGTTTCTCTCTCTCTTCGCCCTTCTTTGGACGGTCTGTAATTGGCCGGGCAGCAGTATTGTGCACAAAGTAATTGTCCAAGTTGCCACTGACAGTGGATGCTAGTAGCTGCCATGACGTGAACTGCCTCACCATAAGAGCTGGCCTCAAGCCACGAGCAGCCTTTCCCGATGTGCTATCATCGTCGTCGTCATCATTGTCATCGGCACCGTCGCCCTCAGGTTGGTTGATCCGGTGGTTGGAACGGGGTGATGATATGACCCTTAGTGGATGCTCAGGATCCTCTGGCTGCTCTTCCGGGTCTGTCTCCTCATCCTCTTCTGCTACTGAGCCGGCTGGCGTCTTGTTCTTCTTTGCGTCTTCTTTGGGTTTGGAGGGAGAGAGACTGGAGAGGAAAGGCAGCGGCGCTAAGAACATTACCGCAAACAATCCCCAGAAGATGGCTATGTTGTTGGCATCGTACCAGCGTGAAAACGACATGGACGTGTCACATGTGACCTCACCGCCGGCTTTTTCGGCATAGCAACAGGAGAAGGCAAAGCCCTCGTTGCTGGTGTTGGCCTGTGTGTTGCTGTTGATGACCGCAAAGTCCTTCTTGCTGGAATAGCGCAGCTGACAGAGTTGCGCGGTGGCATTCTGCACGCCCGGTGCTGCTAAACCGATGTCGGCTGAATGGCTGAGGGTGAGAGTGATGTCAGACTGTTCGGCTTGCGTGAGACTTTTCCAGCACTCCACTGACGACACGGCGAGGGGCGCGTGGAAATGGCGAACGCTGAGACGTGCGTCTGACAGCAGGCTCCACGAGAGGGCGATCCTGTCCGGCGGCAATTTCAGGATGGGGCATGGCTCCTTGCGCCGCGACCAGATCTGCTGCAACGGATGAAAGTACCTGGCTGCTTTCGTGGAGTTGCCCCGTAATTCGGCAGAGCCACTTGGTGTGTAGTTGCTTGCCAACATGGCATCGCACTGGGTAACGTCAATACGGTTGAAGTCCGTGCACTCACCATATCCGCCATCCACGGCACTGTATGCGCCATTACATGGACTGGCAGGCTCGTGCAAATCAAACTCTATAACGATACCTGTGTTATCGTCATCCTCGGCCAGCTTCTTCAAGGCGTTGGCGTGTTGAACACGATCCAGCAGGGATGCATTGCAGGCCAAACCAGCGTCACGTACATCTTCGGTTGCTCCAGCATAATCGTCCTGCAGAGAGTAGTCGTAGCCTTGACTGGCTGGAGCAGTACTGCGCTGACTCGTGGTAGATCTACTCTCTCCACCTTGTAGGGGTACTCCGTGCGCCAGCTCATCAGCGGCAGCAACACTCAGATGGCGATGTGGAGCGGCCACTGCCCGGTAGTTAACGGCAGTCAAGAGCAGCAGCAGCAGACCGAGCCTGGAAGCTACACCGCCGGATGAGAGTCTCCGCCTTTGAGTTGCCATGATGCCACTTCAGAGTTCAAAGTTTGCATGCAACACAACGCCTACATCCGCCACGCAGAGGGCCAGAAGCGAACGTGACTTTGGCACGACAACTGTCCGGCATTGGTGGCAGAAGTGACAGGGGGTACGGGTTCGGCTGAACACCATCGAACACTGAACAATCAGCTCGAAGCCCGTATCATTATCAAACAATAATGGGGCAAGGTTCGCCATCGCTCCTCTACTTATAGTACCCCTACTTCAAATAATTTCTACACCTGCCAGAACGCTCCTTCCATTTCCATTCTGTTCTATTCTTCTTGAATACTACTTGGCTATTTCGCAAGAGTACACCAACTGGTAACTACTGGTCTAACTAGTGTCTAAAACTGAAGCCAGTCAAGGGTGAGCTGCCATTCCCGATTTCGCAATACTAACTGTTCATCATAGCATTCTGACAGCACTCACTGTCGATGTCATGTACAAACTCAGTAGAGTCTACTGGCCTAATTATTATCTATCACTAGTATCAGGCCATCTGGGACTTGCGAGGGCTACCGCAGGTCTGTTTTATCAGTCAGGTAGATCTACTAGGTAGATCTAGCTACCTGGCTACAGGCATGATGTATGGAATCAAGCAAGAGTACGAGTGTGAGATCGCCTAATCACAGCCCGCCGCGCGAAGCGCGAAGGGCTGTGATGCAGGCTGATCGAGCACGAGTACAAGTGTTTTGATTGCATTTCTGACATGCACCCACGCTTGAAACTCATATCGGACTTGTAAATACTTCGCGAAGGGCTGTGATTGGCTGATAGAACATGAACACGACTGTTTTGATTGGATTTCTGACAAGAACACGCACTTCGATCTTCCTATCGCGCTTGAAAGCACGACTCTCAGCCTTCTCGAGCCCGAGTCGAGTAAAAAAAAAGCGAGCTTGATCAGTGAATCAAAGCCCTAGTGGAGCGGGCTTTGATCGTAAAATCAAAGCCCGCCTGGGCGGGCTTTGATGGGAAAATCAAAGCCCGCTCCACTAAATATGGAGTTCTACTTCTTGTAGCATGCTTTGATCGCCTCATCTAGGCCCTGCTAGGTGCAATGCGATTGGTCATCTCCGTGCCTACAGTCTTGTGACATGTCAGAAGTAGAGTAGATCTACATGACTGTATGACTATAATAGTAT
The DNA here is from genome assembly GCF_964019385.1 of Sycon ciliatum. Taxonomy (NCBI): domain Eukaryota; kingdom Metazoa; phylum Porifera; class Calcarea; order Leucosolenida; family Sycettidae; genus Sycon; species Sycon ciliatum. The sequence continues at coordinate 30,623,145 of NC_088644.1, forward strand.
GAGTATGAGTATGTGTTCTGTCAGCGAGACTCGCCGAGCGTTACTGCCGGCATGCGGCCATATACTGGGCCGCGGGACAGACCATACAAAAAAACACTACCGGTATAAAGTCCGTTTGATAAAACAAAACTCAAAAGGCAATGCACTGATCAGTCAACCGTGGACGGTCAACACTGAAGACAACACTACGCGATACGGTCGTTCACAGTCGCGTGCAGGATCTGAATGGTTCATGTCACTGCCTCCTAGATCCTGTCACTCTTTCATAAATTTCTGGCACTATTTCGCAAGAGTGCGATGAGTTTCGCAACAAGATAACTACTTGAAATGTTCAAGTACTTGATCAGTCTCACTCTGCGATCGAGTCAACCGTGGATAGGACGATCAACACTGAAGACAACACTACAGTCATTCAAAGTCGCGTGCATCACCTGAATGCTTCATCAGTTCATGTCAGTTGTCACTGCCTCCTACTAGATCCTGTGGCTCGTTAATAATACTTTCATACCAATTTTCTGGCACTATTTCGCAAGAGTTCGATGAGTTTCGCAACAAGATAACTACTTCAAGTACTTGATCAGTCTGCGAGCGATTTCGCTGCCGTGCATGTAACAAATAATTATAATGCAGTGTTCTGACAAACGCAACACTAAAAAAATAGATGGAGTCGAGGTCCCTGAAGGTGCGCAAGCTCCACTGCAGCCACTTCTGAACACGGAAATTCCCACACAATCCGTGACCAACACAAGTGGTCTCTTTGCTGCAAAATAATTTCAATCCCATTTTCGGCCATGAGCCATCATCAGGATGGAGGGGAAACTGGTGGAGTGAACCTACTATTTTTAGACATCAAGAGTGCATAACCCCCTCACCTGTACCCTGGTTAGAAACCTTTACATTCTACTCGAGTTACCTAGGGCGCGTTCGAATTGTCACTCTTTGACTTTTCGAGGATATCCAAGCGAGCATCTGCAGCACGATTAGCGGTACATCATAATCTTCTACAAATGACGTGAAATGTACCGGTATTGTAGTTTCTCCGTCAGTGATACATGGTGTGAAGATGAACCGTGTGAAACTCTTTCTTTTTAGGGGCCGTCCGTAAATATCGATGTTTTTTTAGAGACGATATTGGTGCTTCTCTCCCTTGACCCCCCCCCTCCCCCCAGAAGACGCACATGTACATCTAGATCATGGAATCAATATTTTTGGATGCTCATTTTTTTTCCTTTTTTTGTCAATAATATGAACCCAAGATGGCAAGTTTGCAGTATTTATATGGTCTAATTGAGAACGAGAGCATTATGTCTTTTTTGGTCGCCCTCGAGAACACTTGTGGCCAGCAGCCTTCTTGTGCTGCATTAGCCCATAGTAGGTGGTGAAGGCTAAGCCACAAGTAGAAGCTGCTCTCTTGGGCCGCTTTCCATTTGCCAACCTCAGCAACGAACTCGCGGACACCGGCTTCATTGTCCTTTAGACTACTCCATTTTGCCTGCGCTTGTCGAACAACATCTGCACGGACTGCGCCATCACCATTACGTTCCACGAACGCATCAATGAACTCTTCGTATGAAGAGGGATTCGACTTTTTGTAAATTCCTGTATCGACTACACAACCCCCAAACAACGTCAACTGTTTCGTTTTCCGTTTCTTGGGTGGTGGTGAAGACGACATTTTCACAGCTAACCTGTCACTTTGCCATGGCCATGCGGTTCACAACTTCCTCAACTTCTCTCTCGACAAAGAACAAACTTCATGCACGGACAGTCAAAATTCACATTTTACATGAAAAGATGAGGGCGCTGGCGCGCTAGCGCTACCCGTGCAGTACAACTCATCGTACAAAAAAGTGCAACTCATCGTGTACTGGTGTAGCCAAAGCGGCTACGCTCGGGCTTGAATTTTTTCAAATCCTTGTTCAGACAGTGAACATGGTGAAGACTGGAAACTCTTGTGGAGGTCGTCCGTGTTTGTTCGCACTGCCTCTACGTCTTGAAAAAGGTCTCCTGCATGCAGGCATCGTTCGGCCGATTTCCACAATCAATAGCTCATTCTTTTGCTCTTGAAACACCTAATTTTACTTCGATAGCGGCTGGTTCAGGGCAAATTCAGGCCCAATTCGACAGCGTCGTACCGCTCAGATTCGCCCAAAACACGAGGAAATGTACGGTAAATACAAATGCGTACGCATTTTGCGTACGGGGACGACTGGCCAGAGTTCATGCACTGCAATTCATGCAAACACCCGTGATCTAGACGTCCGCGTGCAGGGATCGGCGAAACTTCAGATAATATTTTTTTTTTTTTTTTTTACGTAATGACTGATAGAATGCTACACTTGTGAAGTAAAAGAAAAAAGGCCCAACCCTGCCCTGCCAGCTATTTGGGCTTACGGGGGTCGCCATGGCAAATAATAATATTAAAGAACTAAAGACTATAAAAAGATAATAGTGAGGTTTTGCATTCCGAATTTCGGTACAGCGTTCTTCGGTCATTTGTCGAACATCAAAATGCCGAATTTTCGCACCAACGTTTGTTTTGCAAGTCGAAAATGATGTGTTTTCATTTCGTGAGCCCCAGCATCAGCAACGTCCTGTCCCGTGCTCCTTTTCTTGCTGATTCCTACGAACTTTGATCGCCCAAAGAGTCGAGGGCCAAACCTGCCTCCTCAGTCGCCTCAGAAAAACCAACTCCATGGCCAAGTCAAATTTTATGCGTGTCGCCATAGTCTTTTCAGCCACACAGATGACGGTGAGGACACTCCAGGCGAAAGAGAGTAGACAGGCAGTGGAGAGGAGCAATCAGAGGTAGTTGACGATGCTATGTCGCCAAAGACGCCTGCCAAGCGATGCCGAGATAAGAAACCTCTTTGAATAAATCATGCGCTAGCGCTCTTCTACAAGAAAATGCATCCGAAAAATATTTTCGACAAAGTGAGCTTTTTCCGAACAAACACGCCGAATCTTCGTGTGCATTTTCGACCTCGCTCCCGCGTGCCGAATCTTTTTGCCGAATTTCGGAATGCAAAACCTCGCTAATACGGAGCATCAGCAAATCGAATTTTCGATTCGATTATTCGAATGGCAAAAAGAAAATCAGAGAGAAAATTCGAATGAAAAAGAGGTTCAGCATGTAGCGCAGTCCAGTATTTTTAGCTACATGCGCAAGAATGAGTACTCGTACAGTAAGATCGGGCGCCGAAGAACGCAGGGGCTCGAGCGCAGCCTAGGAAAGTTCTTTTAAAAATCCCCCGGCTGTTCAGCTACGTACGTAGTGCGACTGTCAAAATGGCGTCCGTTTTTCAAAAATATTTGAATTTTCAAAATCGCTGTGCATGAGTCTCACGTGGAGAACACTATTGTTTCAGGCTTATTTCCGACTGGATCGGGTTGATTTTGGCCCAGTTTATACGTAAACCCTGTGATCTGAGTGTTGGAAGAGCGTGTTTTGAGCTTGGAGAACACCCTGTTCTTTTCTGGAGAAGAAACGAAAAGTCCTTCGCGTGCGAACTGGCTCAGTTGTCGATGTTGTGACGCACTATTTCAGAGCTTGCAATTATTTCTTACAGTGACGGCGGTGGATTTGGGACGGCTCTTCCAAGCTATTTGATTTTTGACTGCGCTGAAATTTTTTAGACGACTCGATAGGATATTGAGGGAGGCAGCTGTGGCAGAAATTTGCCGAACCGTTCAAACGCGCCCGGAACCGTTCAATTATCAAAAGCTAAGTACATGGAGAGATATGGACCAGCACGTCCAGTTGCTCGACACTATGTGTCGCATAGGTGGGGAAAGGTTTTCCAAACAGGCAAAGAAAACAAAGTATCCTGTTTCGGAACATGCAGAAGACATCAAGAAAGTGTTTAGTTGCAATGTGACTGAAGATGAGCCTGAGGTGCACCCGAAATTTCTATGTGTGGTTTGTTACAAAGTACTGCTTCGTTCTAAAAGTGCAAACAACTTTACTTATTGCAAAGGGGGTTGTGCTGGGGATCGGACTGTGCATTCTTGGGTAGGGCATAGTGAGGAGTGTAAGGTGTGCTCTGGTAGTGGGGAGACTAAAGCTAGAGGTAGGCCCAGCAAGAAAAAGGGAACACGCATCGGTGGAAAAGAGAAAAAGGTAAAGCCACCATCTGCTAGCACAGAACGCTCCGCATGCACACTCACTCTCCGCGATGACGGGAATGCTGCATGCAGTGAGATAGGTAGCAGGCGTAGCGGGGTGGGGGTCGGGGTCGACACAGGCATAGATGTGGATGACAAGCAGGAAATCAAGTGCCGGGCAATGCCTTCCTTGAAAGCCAGTGAAGTATTGGCTCCTGAAAGATTTTCTATGACTTTTTCATCTGTAATTTGTGGTGTCTGTTTGCATGTTGCAAATGAAGCTATACAGGTGCCTTGCTGTTCGAAGGTCACTTGCTTTCCTTGTGTGTGGCATTGGCTGGAACAGTCTGCCACCTGCCCAATGTGCCGAGTTCCCCTTATGGTGTCGTCGTTGCGGGAGGTTCCAGTGTTTGTTTATGAATGCATTTCTGAGCTTGCTGTGAAATGTGACTTTCATGCAAGCGTGTTTGAGGGCTGCCAGAAGACACTCCCTTTGTCTAGTCTAAAAGATCATGTTGCTGATTGTACCTTTGGGAAATTTAGCACTGCACCTTATGTCCCATTGTCAGCAACAGTGGCTGATGTTTTGACTGCGTCACCTAGAAAACTGTGTGGTGATGCTGCTGAGAGATTGACCAGCCATTTAGTCGCAGCAAAAGCTAACGATGGCATTCTGCAGGTTCGACAATCTGCCGAGGGGCCTCCACAGACCTTTACGCGCACAACGCAAGGACGCATCGGAAGCGACACTGCCTCGACACGAACAGTACAGCGTAGAGCATCTGAACTGCAACAACATAAAACAACAGTGTGTGGTAGTGCTAGTTCCTCGCATGCTCAGGATGCTGCGGAGCTACGCTCGCTGAGCAAAGAGAAACGACAACAGCTGTTAAAAGATGCCGGTGTAGGCTGCTTATCTCTTTCTGCCAGTGCTGCTTTGTCATTGCAAACAGACTTGAACATGCCTTGGAATCAACTCCGCAAGCTTCGGAGGTGGATGCATTCCTATGGTCTCAGCATTGAGTCAGAACACAAAATGCGTGAGCAGGTAGTAGAGCAGCTACCCAGTGATTTCATTGTGGAGAATGTTCCCTTTCTCACCAGAAATGGTGAAGTCCTTCAAGCACCTATGGTGGCAAGCGCAGACCTTGTGAAGCTCGTTCACTTCTACTTGGACGAGTACAACAAAGCTGGGTTACTGACTTGGCACAATGAGTCTTTGCCAGGAAATGAAGTTCTTGTGAAGGTTGGGGGGGGGGGGGGGGACCATGGGGGGGAATCCTTCAAAATGTGTTTTCAAATAGCAAACCTATTGAATCCAAATTCTACGAAGAACACCATTCCGTTCTTAGTTTTTGCAGCAAAGGACACTCCTGCAAATCTCACAACTGCACTGACACCATTTGCACAACAAATAAACCTGTTACGCACATCAGAGTGGCAAGGCAAGAAAATAAAGGTAACACTGTTTGGTGATTACGAGTTTCAGACAACTTTGTATGGTTTGTCCGGCTCCAGCGGAGTTCACCCGTGCTTGCACTGTACTGCCACTAAAGCTAGCATGAAGCAAGCTCAGATCTCTGTCGCACCACCACGCACCCTCACCACACTGGCAGCAGATCATCAAGCATTCGTGCAGGACGGCTCAAGAACACCACGAGCGAAGTTGTTCCGGAACGCCATCCGACCAGCAATCCTGCCCATCCCTATTGATCATGCATCACTGCCAGCACTGCACCTTGATCTTGGGATCTTTGTGTGGCTCTTCGAGGCGCTGAAGAAGGAATGCTCCAACCTTGACCTTCAGCTGGCACGCGTTGCCCATGCCGACGCAGATGACTCTTCAGAGTTCGCAAAGCTAACTGAGACTCACGCACTTGTCGCAGCCAATCAAGCAGAGCTCTCAGAACATGAGCAACAGCTTGCAAGTTGGCGAGTGCACCTCGAGTGGATTGCTCTCCACCACCACATTGTCGAGGCACAGGGTGCTTGCCCGCAAACTCTCGCCGGCGGTCTACAGCGGCAGTGCCAATTGACCAGCGCCAAAGTCTCAGTTTTGCAGCAGGAGCTGACGGGCCTCCAAGCGACTCTGTCCACTGCAGCCATTGCAGATGGTCCCTGCACCTCTTGCCTGGAGCCTGTTCTACAACGGCACAACATCACCCGCCAGGCATACCATGGTGGCGCCTTTGTGGGGAATCACGTGCACAAAGCCCTGACAGAGTCGGTGATTGCGGACTTGACGGCAGCAGTGGTTGCTACAGTTGCGGCTCGGGGACCCTCCCTGGCTGCTGATGCACTCTGTATTTCCAAACGATACACCACACTGCTGGAATCATTTGCACAATTCCGAGCACGCTACTCGACATGCAGTAGTGTTACTGAGCAGGAGTGTCAAGAGTTGCAGGATCTAATAACAGAATTTCTAATAAGTTACATTGCAGATGTGAGGTGGTTGAAAGGGGTCTGGGCCATATCACTCCCAAGTTGCATTTATTAGAAAGGCATGTTGTAGATTTTATGTCCAGGTTTAACGTTGGTCTTGGGTTGCTTGGGGAGCATGGAGCCGAGTCGATCCATAAAGAGTTCAATACCTTGATGATTCGGCATGGTGGTGTCGCTGAACCACTGAAGTGACTGAGGATTACTGTACAGCGCCATCTGCTATCCACTCTCCCTGCTCAAAGGGCCCTTGTCCCATCTCTGCTCCGCCGTCGTTCTGAACTTAGTCGAGCTGATCCGAACAATTCTTGACTTCATTCCAAACTTTGATTTCGTGCATGTTGTATTACGAGACATGCGGGCTGGCTGGTGGGTGATTTGGCAGCCGCTCGTCGGAAGAGTCGCCGCCAAATCTCCATGCAGGTAAAACTATGCTCGTGGAACGGACTTGCACGCTGAAAACAATTTGTTGACCTCCAGGTAAGTGAAACAAAGTACTCTCGAGATATCGAGCTCGCGAGATGAAGCTTGAAGCTCGAAAAATTTGAAAATGCAGTGTTTCTTGCATGCATGAAGTGCCGTACTCGACATGCAGTAGTGTTACTGAGCAGGAGTGTCAAGAGTTGCAGGATCTAATAACAGAATTTCTAATAAGTTACATTGCAGATGTGAGGTGGTTGAAAGGGGTCTGGGCCATATCACTCCCAAGTTGCATTTATTAGAAAGGCATGTTGTAGATTTTATGTCCAGGTTTAACGTTGGTCTTGGGTTGCTTGGGGAGCATGGAGCCGAGTCGATCCATAAAGAGTTCAATACCTTGATGATTCGGCATGGTGGTGTCGCTGAACCACTGAAGTGACTGAGGATTACTGTACAGCGCCATCTGCTATCCACTCTCCCTGCTCAAAGGGCCCTTGTCCCATCTCTGCTCCGCCGTCGTTCTGAACTTAGTCGAGCTGATCCGAACAATTCTTGACTTCATTCCAAACTTTGATTTCGTGCATGTTGTATTACGAGACATGCGGGCTGGCTGGTGGGTGATTTGGCAGCCGCTCGTCGGAAGAGTCGCCGCCAAATCTCCATGCAGGTAAAACTATGCTCGTGGAACGGACTTGCACGCTGAAAACAATTTGTTGACCTCCAGGTAAGTGAAACAAAGTACTCTCGAGATATCGAGCTCGCGAGATGAAGCTTGAAGCTCGAAAAATTTGAAAATGCAGTGTTTCTTGCATGCATGAAGTGCCGTACGCGCGGCCGCGCTTGAAGCTTGGCACGCGTACTCCGTTTTCATGACAACATGTCGTCACGTGCACCGCGCCCGGTGATCGAAAAAAATCACCGCCATGTTTTCCAGTGTCGTCACAGGGAGCCCTACACCAGGGAGTCGTAAAATACCGGTATTTTACGACTCCCTGCCCTACACATACCGTATGTGTAGGGCTCCCTGATAGGTACTTCACGATCACCATGAATGATCACCATGGTGCCAAATGTCACGCGACTAGCTGTCGCCATTTTGTTACCATGGCAACGGTGGCATTTTTTGCTTTTTGAGTAAATTTTTGCATTTTCTTTAGAAAAAAATTGATTTATAGGGGTTTTCAAAACACTTTCCATTTCCATTTTAGACCAAGAAAAAACGCATAATCCGGAAAAGCCTAGCGTGCACGCGTGAGAGCTGAGGCGGTGACGTGTAGACGCTGTACTGTAGGTGCGCGCTTTATAAAGTAATAATATTACTAATATTAACGGGTTTTGAGGGAAAGAGACAAACGGGAAAAGGCTGAAGAAAAAATTGACTGTCACCACCAGGACTCGAACCAGGGACCCTCGCTTGTAGCCAGCGATGCTCTAACCACTGAGCTATGGTGTAGTCGTCATCCAAGCAGAGACCGTTCAACGTTTTCTTCAGACTTTGTAACTCACACTTCCTGTGAATCCACACAGGCGGGTGGGACGCAGCCCTCACTGTACGCCTCTCAACTGTGTAGCTTGTACGCCTCTCAACTGTGTTATCGGAGCCTTTACCCGTTACTTCTGGAGTCCCCCAGGGTTCAATCCTTGGGCCACTGCTATTTCTCCTGTATATTAATGACCTCCCCGATATTGCCCCTGGTGTCAGCCTTTTCGCTGACGACACAGCTCTGCTTTGCTGCAATGCTTGCCCTATACGCCTGCACGAAGCCATGCAAGATAGCATTGGGAAAGTTATAACCTGGATGCATGATTGGAAGTTGCAGCCAAACGTTGATAAAACGGCAGCTACATGTATGTACATTTCCCCTTCTCCCCCTTCCCTGCCACATTGTTTTCCTTCTTCAAGTGTTGCTATTCGTATTGTTGAAGAGCATAAGCATCTTGGCGTTATTATTGACTCTAAATTGTCGTGGTCACCCCATGTGCAGTATGTCTGCAAGCGCACAAGCTCCATCCTTGGGGCTCTTCAAGCCCACTGTAGACATCTTCCTCTTTCTTGCAAACGCTTGTTTTATCGTTGCTATATATTGCCCTTACTTGACTACTGTGATACTGCTTGGTCTGGCGTAACTACTACTGTATTGAACAAGCTAGAAACCCATAACCGCATGCTCCTTAAAATCTTGTTTAGCAAAGATCGTCGCTTTCCCTCCGCTAGTCTTTACGAAATTGCCAAGATCAGTCCCCTTTCCACTCGACATAAGTACCACCTCTGTGTTCTCATACATAAAATATTACTAAATAAAATACCCTTGCATATGCAGGCTTATAATTGGTTCTCCGAAACACGGAATACCCGGAACTCACTCAGTCTCCCACGCGCTGCCTCCACCCTATTCACTAGATCCCCGATCTTTGCTGGCTATGTGTTTTGGGCAACATTACCAACGCAGGCCAAGACCAGCACGTCGATGGATAATTTTGTTGCTAAAATCTCTGCTCAATTATAGGTTTCATGTATATCCTGCTGGTTTGTCTCCTCCTTTGCCTTCTTTGCCTAATTTTGTATTCTTTTATCTGTTTTACTGCTGTGGTTGGCTTTCACCCTTGTCTCAGTTTTATTGGCCGTCATCATGATGTGCCATGAGATAATGATATAAATACAAATACAAATACCCACACACTTCACGTACAAACTAGCACGCGGGGAGCCCCAAGTCATAAAATATTAACGGGTTTTGAGGGAAAGAGACAAACGGGAAAAGGCTGAAGAAAAAATTTGACTGTCACCACCAGGACTCGAACCAGGGACCCTCGCTTGTAGCCAGCGATGCTCTAACCACTGAGCTATGGTGTAGTCGTCATCCAAGCAGAGAATATTACTAATAATATTATTTAAATAACCGACGAGGAGACAACAGTCGTAAAATAGCAATGAACAATATCAATTGTGCACTCACAACCATATATAAACAATTAAAATGAAACAATTCCAGAACGTTTTCGTGTGACCATCATCAGTGGAACATCGTCACATAGTAAGAATCACTAAAACAACCAGTTATATAGCTACAGTAATATGAAAAGAAGCGTGAGAATGCAGCACAGCTAGCGGTTATGCATAACGCGTGTAGTGTGAACCTTTGCAGTGTATCTGAGAATGGTAGCAGTAGATGAATGTGGCAGCCGAACGTATCAAACAACACGTCCCATTGTCCTTGTTGTCAAAAGCGGCCAGGGCAGGCAGGCCAAAGCGTGGGAGGCCACGAAAACACCCGTTGCCTACTGCTACGCCTGTCAGTATTACAACACAACCAGAAACGGATACAACACCGGACTCAACAGTAGCGCAACACATGAATCTGGTGTCACTCTTGACGACAACAACACGGCATGGGAGACCACCGGACGATCGTTCGTTAACAAACCCGACGGCGGTAACGGAAAGATCACCAGGAGAACGAAATGAAAATGGAGGAAACACGAATCTGAGGAGAAGCCAGAGACTAGCGGAGACACGACTGAGAAAAATGGAGAAGGCGGAACCAGTAGTGGCAGGTACACGTCAAGGAGAAAGAAGCGATGGCATGAGGAGATGGAGATGGAGGATGATGATGATGGGGATGAACAGGATGGTCAGGAGGAAAGCAAGGGTGAGCAGGAACAGGAAGTGGAGGATGAGAGTGATACGGACGAGGAGGAGTTCGACATCGACAAGAGCAAGTCTGCCATCTACAAGCATTTGGTGTCCAGTCCGGATTGTCGTAAGTTGTTTGACGATTCCTGGTTTAGTGTTATTTGTCACGCGCGTTTCTTTAAGCAGTTGCAGGTGTTGGAAGCTGTATATATTCGCACACGTGACCCTGTTCTATGCAAGCAAAAAGAAAATGTTGCAGCACTCACACTTTTTAAATAATACGCACTCACCAATTTTTGTTCACACGCACTCACAGCTGCCACATTCATCTACTGCTACCATTCTCAGATACACTGCAAAGGTTCACACTACACGCGTTATGCATAACCGCTAGCTGTGCTGCATTCTCACGCTTCTTTTCATATTACTGTAGCTATATAACTGGTTGTTTTAGTGATTCTTACTATGTGACGATGTTCCACTGATGACGGTCACACGAAAACGTTCTGGAACTGTTTCATTTTAATTGTTTATACATGGTTATGAGTGCACAATTGATATTGTTCATTGCAATAATATTATTATTACATGTATTACGAAGTAGTGGTCGCGACTTCGGCGATGATTTGTAAGAAAGGGTTTGCTCCCCACACCGGAGCTCCGGAGCTCGCGCTATTCCGAGCTCCGGTGTGGGGAGCAAACCCTTTCTTACAAATCATCGCCGAAGTCGCGACCACTACTTCGTACTGTTGTGCCCAGCGCGGGCTTGCGACTAGTTGGTTTGGAGGTGACAGCGTTGCGAATGACCGAGGGTCCTCGACGTCTGTCTCACCGTCCAGGAGCGACACTGACTCACGCTGCTATCTGGTGTTCACGAGGTGTTTGTCGCGCTGGAAACGGAGCGTCTCTGTAAGTTTGTATCCCTGGTGGTGTTTGTGCCTGGAGAGCACTATATAAGTGGTGCTCTTCAGGCACAATCTTCCTCAGCCTACTAAAGCTCAACTGATGAGGGGTGAATTCCCCGAAACACTGTGTATTGAGCAGGGAGTGGTGCTTTCTTGCAGGTTTGCCGAGTCGAAGGTTCGATGGACTTCTCGTGTGCTCTGGATGGCAGTCATGAGTCAGCCAAGTGTCAAGTAAAGTCGGCGGAATAGCGCGAGCTCCGGTGTGGGGAGCAAACCCTTTCTTACAAATATTATTAGTAATAGTAATAACACTTGCAAGCCAGATATGAAAGAAAGAAAAAATCATCAGTCACACCACCGGGCTCGAACCAGGGACCTTGCTATTCGCGAGCAATGCTCTAACCAACTGAGCTACAGTATGACTCTTTATATCCACAGTGATGGTAAATGTATCCTTCGTTGAGTTTCGGAGAGAAAAGAGCAGTACGTGGCATGTGGCCTCTAATTTCCCAAATACTTTAAAATTCTCCGCGAAGTCCAAATTTGAAATTGCAATAGTAATAACGTAAGGGGCCGTCCGTAAATATCGATGTTTTTTTAGAGACGATATTGGTGCGTCTGGGGGGGGGGGGGGGGAGGGGGTTTGAGCCATGTGCGTCTTTTCGAGCATCAGAAAAATATCGATGTAAATACGGAGCATCAGCAAATCGAATATTCGAGTGAAATTCGAGAATCGTCACGAAAAGCACTCAATCAGTCGAAACTAGGGCTTTGTTCGACTGAAAAATGCCCGCAAACAGAAAATACTTTTCGAATACTTTTCGAATGCTCCGCGCGTGCTCTGGTACACGGCGCACTACAGTAAGATCGGGCGCCGAAGAACACCTCGCCAAAGAACGCCCAGGCTGGAAAACCGGCAAAATTTAAGAACAGTCCAGGCTAGAATTATCAGATTTAAGAACACTAGATCTACATAATCATTGTACGTACATGTAGATCTACATTGTACATGTACGGGAGGTGAGTACATGATTGTCATGTACACGTGTAAACAGTAACAGCCTGCGTTCCCTATCTGAAGCTGAGTCCACGCAGTCATCCGGTGTGTTAGGTATCGATGACTCGATCACCATCAAGGACTCCACCACAACCGTGCGGGCAGCCCTGGAGAGTAAGCATCCTTGCGGCACTCCAGCAGCAGAGCACATCCTGATAGCGGGAGCAGCGCCTCAGTGCCACCCAATCCGATTTGATTCCCTGACTGCCGACCTGGTCAAAACCGTGGCCATGCAGGCGAAAGGCTCGGCAGGTCCCTCTGGTCTCGACTCGTCAGCATGGCGACGTATGTGCTCGGCGTACAAAGGGGCCTCCAACAACCTTTGCTCGGCGATGGCGTCCTTCGGCCGCTTGCTAGCAACACAAACCTTGCCGCCAGACTCTCTTACCCCCTTCACCGCCTGTCGTCTAATTGCCCTGGACAAGAACCCAGGTGTCAGGCCCATTGGGGTGTCTGAGGTCCTCCGTCGCATTCTAGCCAAATCCATTCTCCGAGTAACGTCAGACGATGTAATGGAGGCCTGTGGTTTTCTCCAGAAGTGTTCTGGATTGCCAGCTGGGATAGAAGCAGCGGTCCACACCATGAAGCGCTTGTATGAGGACGCCACAACTGAAGGAGTCCTACTAGTTGACGCAAAGAATGCCTTCAATTGCCTGAACCGCCAAGCAGCTCTTCACAATGTTCGCCACTTGTGTCCTTCCCTGGCTACCACACTGCTGAACTGCTACCAAGATGATGCCCGCCTCTTCGTTTCTGGCGGTGGTGAGCTTTCCTCCGCAGAGGGTACCACACAAGGTGACCCTCTGTCGATGGTTTTCTATGCCCTCGCTACATTACCATTCGTACGGCACCTCCGCACTACCCACGCCAACATCCGTCAATTGTGGTATGCCGATGATTCAAGTGGTGCAGGCAAACTACGGGCCCTTCGACGCTGGTGGGATGATGTGGACGAGACCGGGAAACCTTACGGTTACCATGTCAACGCCTCGAAGACTCTCCTCCTCGTCAAGCCTGACCTGCTCAACCTGGCCCACAGTGTCTTTGCAGGAACTGGCATTGAAGTGGTCACGGATGGAGCACGCTACCTGGGTGCCGCTATAGGGACACCGGATTTCATCGCTGGCTATACAGCTGGGAAAGTACAAGACTGGCAGCAGGAGCTTATGCGACTGTCCGAGATTGCCACTACCGAACCTCATGCGGCGTATGCCGCCCTCACACACGGATTGCGTGGTCGATGGACATATCTCCTTCGTACACTGGAGTTCTCAGCTGAACAGCTGCAGCGCCTGGATGACACGGTCACGGAGCACTTCCTTCCGGCTCTGACAGGGAAACGCACATTCACGGCGGATGACCTCTCTCTTCTACGGCTACCTTGCCGGCTCGGTGGAATCGGTTTGCCATACTTCAAAGAAATTGCTACCTCCCAACTGCAGGCTTCCCAAGTCATCACGAGCAGCCAGGTTGACGAGATCATCCACCAGCACGATCGAGAGTGGCAGCATCATGCCTGCGACTTTGTGGATCAGCTAGCCCGCCGTGAGAGAGCATCTGCTGCCAAGTCCTCCAAGAAAGCTAGTGCTGCCTCTTTCGCTGCTCTCCGAGAAGCTGCGGACCGCCCCTTGGCCCGTCGTATGGATGAGCTGTCCCGCAAAGGCCCCTCTTCCTGGCTCACTGCTCTTCCTCTCAAGGAACATGGGTTCCACCTCTCGAAGCAGGAGTTCAGGAACGGCCTTGCATTGCGGTATGACTGGCCTCTCCTCGATGTCCCCACGATGTGTGCCTGCGGAGTTCTGTTCTCCACTGCTCATGCCATGTGTTGCCCCCGGGGTGGCTTCCCTACAATCCGCCATAACGAAGTCCGTGACATGGTAGGGGAGCTACTCACGGAGGTCTGCCACGCAGTGGCAATCGAGCCTCAGCTAGCCCCGCTCTCTGGAGAGGTGTTTATGGCTGCATCAACAAACACCGCCGAGGATGCCCGCGCTGATGTCCGTGCCCGTGGCTTCTGGACCCGAGCACAGGATGCTTTCTTTGATGTACGCGTCTTCCATCCTGATGCGGCGTCCTACTCGGCCCAACCACTGGATGCCCTACTGCTTCAGCACGAGCGCCAGAAGAAGCTGCAGTACGGAGAGCGAATCCTCAATGTGGATCGTGGCACATTCAGCCCGCTGGTGTTGTCAACTTCTGGTGTTGCCGCCCCTGAATGTGAAAGGTTCCTTAAGCGCCTCTGTGGCTTGCTTGCCAGGGCTGATTCCAGCATGCCCTATGCACACCATGTTGCATATGTGCGCTGCAGGCTGTCTTTCGCGCTGCTCCGGTCCGCTGTCATGTGTGTCCGTGGGTCTCGGTCGGCATACCATCGTCCAGCTAACGAGCTCAGGGAGCTGGCAGTGGTTGAAAGCCGGATCTAAAACCATTTGTGTTTTAGTGTGACTCTCGCCATTCCGGAGACATATTTTCCACACCTGTGTAGTATTTTTAATATTATCTTCCTATCATACCCTGGTTTCTCATCATTGTGTTGCTTTTGCCCGTACAAGAGGCTTTATCACAGTAAAAAAAAAACAGTAACAGACTACTGCTACATGTACAGTCATTCCCATTTACGACACCCACTACTGCACTAGTTCAGAAGTACTATATTGCACTACATGTACACACGTCATGACGTCACTCGACTCGCCGCGCGCGGCTGATCTATGTGCGACCAGGGAGCCCTACACATATGTGTAGGGCTCCCTGGTACCAAGAGTACATAACCCCCCAGAGTGTGCAACGCCTGATCCACATCATCCAGCTCTGTGTAGGGTCTTGGTCGAGCGGAATCGGATCTTTGCGTCATAATACCGTACACATCTGAGGGGAACCCGGGGAGTCGCGGGTACTCTTGGATCAAAGACAACGGTGCCCTGCCTCGAGACCGGCCTTGCGCTGGTGTGAAGTGTACGCATGACATCAGAAGATCCGATTCCGCTCGACCAAGACCCTACACAGAGCTGGATCGGCGTTGCACACTCTGGGGGGTTATGTACTCTTGCTGGTACCTATCACTTGCAGGGAGTCGTAAAATACCGGTATTTTACGACTCCCTGGCCCAAAGTACATGTAGGCCAAAATGGACAAAATGCATTTTGACCCCCAAAATGCAAAAATATGCAAACACATAATCCGGAAAGCTTTTTAAAGGCCTAGTGCACGCACAACACCTCCACTGCCTAGCTAGTCTGTCTACAAGTACAGTGCTGGCAACTGAAATCCGACCCCCCGGGCGGCGCGGCGCACCCGGGTCGGATTTCAGTTGCCAGCACTGTACACACTACATGTACATGAGGGTATGCACGTACAGTAACTAACAAAACTGCATGATCAAAATAGAGGCACTTGTAGTTGTTTAGGTTTGCAGATGAAATTCAAGTTAGTTTTTTTGACAGTTCAAGTTAACGTGTCGGTGACAACATCAACAACATACGAGTTATTTCCAAGCGGTACTGATGAAGGTAGCCAACGTGTAGCAAAATTGAAGCAGTTGCTTAGGTTCAGTTGTACATGCAGATGAAACTCAAGTTTCTTGACCAGTACTACTTGTACTAGTTTGCGTGGCAGCATCAACAGCAGGCAGGTTAACGAGTGGAGGTAACCAACGTGTAGCCGGGGTGTTCCGACGTGGTGAAGGCCTACCC
Source organism: Sycon ciliatum (assembly GCF_964019385.1). Classification (NCBI taxonomy): domain Eukaryota; kingdom Metazoa; phylum Porifera; class Calcarea; order Leucosolenida; family Sycettidae; genus Sycon; species Sycon ciliatum. The sequence continues at coordinate 30,639,399 of NC_088644.1, forward strand.
ATGGCCACGTCGGGACATCACCAACCCCGTCTACAGAGAGCACCTTCTCGCGACAGTGTCATGGTGATGACAAAAAACCTGTTGACAGTTGACGAGCTGAGAGAAGGACGCCATGGGCAGAAGTTGGAAGAAAAAAGAAAAAGAAGTCTTTATATACATGTAAGTTAAAGAAAAGAGCGAAGAAAGCAAGACGACATCAGGAGTAGTCTCCTAACCCCCTAGCATAATGAGGGTCAGAACCGGGTGCGATATATGGTTCAAATGGTCCGCAGGGACCGGGGGCTCTGCCAACCGCGGAAGGTTGTAGTAAGGTCACTGTTTCCGAACACAGTGTCCTCCACCTTGTTTCATGCTGTCAATCTAACAATTGCATGTACATGACTTGTATACAATCATGTACATGTACATGTATGACCTTTTGACAATGACCATGGTTTGCAACATTTTTCATAAACTGTACCGCTAGCGCTGCATGCATTCCATACCCACCTGACAGTATAAACCGGAAGCAGGGAGTCGTCAAATACATGTAGCAGGGAGTCGTCAAAATACCGGTACTTGACGACTCCTTGACCGGTCGACCGCGGAAGGTTGAAAAATAATAATTATTACATGTATTTCTGATGCAGAGTGTTGACCAGTGACAGTGTTGTCGTCAACCCACGTTGTTCCCATTTTACTTTTGTACAGTTAGACCTCGCTTATCCGGTCCTCATTTATCCGGATCCCTCGCCATCCGGAAGAAAATCGTTGGTTACCGATTTACAGCATATGCCATGCACACACAGTATGTGTGTTCGATTATCCGGTTCCCTCGCCTATCCGGATTTTTTCCTGGAAAACGGATGTGTGCTATTATGCGAGGTCTGACTGTACAATGTACGGATACCGTAGTAACAATTATTGTAATAGACACTTTCCAGGATACATACTGTACATGTACTTGCCTGTTATGAAAGACAACTAATTACTTCTCACTGAAGTCCAAAGACAAGTCAAATATTTAATTTAACACAGTGTTGACGAAATGACTGTACTGCCTGCCGCCGGCTCTGAGTCTGAGTCTACACAACACGGCTTTATAAAGGGGGCGTTCGACGTTCGTCAACTTTTCGAACACATTTTTTAATTAGATTAGTTGAAGTGTCCCAATAGAACGGTTTCTATCATTAATTTTTAGAGTTTTTCAGTGGAATTGTCATGGGGATAATGACGTTGGATCAGATCGAGGCCACCTCTTCAGAAAAACAAAACTCCTCGAAAAGTAAGAGAGTGACAATTCGAACGCTCCCTACAAGTATGCAACCCTCAACTACTGTACCAGTAGTACTGGGGCAGTAGTACTAGTACTACTACAATGTAGTACTACATTTATACCTACAATCCCTTGTAACTACCGAGCAGGTGTGCGGGCTCCAAACATTAATGACTGTGTTACTTCCGCCAAGCTTCCGCGACTTTCCAACAGCAAGTAACAGTTTGCCCCCTGTTTGGATGTAGACTTCGAGGACGGGTGCGGAGGTAATCTTTCACAGGGACCGCCAAACAACGCCGACAATTATGTACGTGCGCAATGCTCTTGCACAGCGCAGCAAACAACTGGTTTGAGCAGGGAATCCCGCATTCCCGGATCGTCGCGCCGACGTCTCTAAAGTCTAATCACAAGTCCCCCACAGGCCACAGCGGACCAGCCCACTCATCGACGAGTTGGGTAGGTCACAGTCGCACGATCTGTCGAAGCTGAAGGACTTCGTGGTAGATCTACCCATCGAAATTTGGGATCATAGATCTACTGGTTTAGGGTAGATGTATGTACCTGTTAGCACAGAAGAAAATGAGAGGATAGTATTATACACACTGTGACTGTGTGACCGAGTTGCGCCGACCAACGCGACGCCGAAGCGGTGCCTGCCGGAGCAGCTTTTAGATTTAGCAGTTATTTTAGAAGCAAACGCGGACTTTCACCAGTTCAGACCAGCGAGATGTCCGCGTTTCAATGCTCGCAACATGGCGACCGGGACCTGCTGTGTTTCACCTCGCCAAGGTCCATTCTCTTCTGCGCTGTGGACGCATCGTTCGATAGCGCTGAGCGCTGCTGGTCACCGAAGATGTACGACGCTCTGCTGGCATTATTCGGTGCTGACTGGAGAACCTTCTGTCAAGAGACGATGTTCCAAGTGAATAGCAAGTCAGGATGCAAGCTGCCAACATGTCGTGATGGAGTATTTGACATGAATTCACTGACTTCGCTTCTAGTCGGACTTCATAGATCCTCTGCAACTCTGACGAGAGGATCAAGAGCGAATCAACTCCAGGCATGGGATCATGGAAACCCGAAATCCGCCGCGCACTTCAACATTGGGCAGATATCAGGAGCATTCAGACTGCCGGGCTGTTCGGTTTACAAGAAGCGATACGACAACGGCCTCTCTGATGATGAGGTGTCTGAGTGGATCCAGCATCTATCGTACACTATCTTTGCCTTCCGTCAACAGTACGCCCACAAGAGTACAGATGTAACTGCAGAAACAGCTCTGGATGCTCTCATGGCAATGGCAGAGCTGTGGCCCGACTCTTCAGCACCAGACGGCACACAAGCAAGCGTCGACAGTTACAGAGATCACGGCAACATACCAGCACCAATTAGCAGTGCTACACCCAGTCCCGGATATGCATTCGACACCGCTCTCAAGCTGGTTAAACAGCTGTGCATGGAGGGTACAACGGGTGTCGACCAGAGCTTCGTTTGTTCTCCGAGCCTAGTTCTGAAGATGATTTCCTCCCAAGCACTGCACCTCGTTGAGCAACTACCTGGAAACATAGTGCAGGAAATCGCTCTGGGAGGAGGCCATGGTCCAAAGCTGGATGCCCTCAAAGCTATGAGGAAGATCGCTTTCCACTGTGCAAAGGCCAATCCTGACACGGTCCGCAACGGAATTCGCCAAGCTCTCCACCTGGTGGAGCTGTATGGGAGGCAGGCTGAGGAAAGATCCTTTCTCAAATCATTGCTGGACTCTGTAGCGCCAGTAGCGCGAGCTCTAAAGGGCAGACACCCGTCGACGGTGGCCAAATGCAAGCTTACACGGCCGTCGACTAGCGGAGATCAAGACATGAATCAAACAAAACGGCACTTCATTCAACAACCAAGAGCGAGACCACAGTTCATTGGTCGGCAGAAGGAGATGGAGAGCATTCTGCACGATATCCAACCACACCACGTTACAGTCGTCGCCGGTGGATTTGGCTGCGGAAAGACGGCTCTCGCAATCGAAGTCGCCAGGGTACTGCGCGATAAATTCCCGATTCAGTTTTGGATACTGGGATCATCACGGGCTCTGCTTGAGTTATCCATGAGAAGGGTTCAGGCCATGTTGCACCTAGTTCAACATCGATATGAAGTGGAGGACCATGACAAGGGCAGCCAGGAAACCGGTGATGCATCCCCGTGCGTACTGTTCGTCATCGATGGTCTAAATCGACCGTCTCAGTTCAATACCACTAGCTTGGCGTGCGGCACGTTGAGGAACTGCGCCATACTGTGCACGAGCCACTGCGCTGATGTTTGCACTTGGTCTCAGATTGTTGGACCAACAGTCAGCTTGCAGAAGCTTCCTCCCCTAGAGCTGTGCACCAGCCTGAGGCAGCTCATGTCCCGCTATTCAATGCTGCAGAGGAACCCCAGGGCCTTAGCTGACCTGGTAATTGATGCTGACAAGTACAGGTTCACCATGCAGAGGAATATGGTGGATCCATTGACCATCGCCGCCATTGCAACAACGCTGAGCAGCTCTCCAGAACTGGTCACCGCGACGAGGTCCATGTTTAACTGGGCTGCACCCCCAGCGGTGGCCGTTGGACACCCTGCACAGGGCACGGGTGTCGGATACACACTCGCCTTCCACAACGCTGGACCACGGGCACTGCTGGAGAAGGCTATACCGCAGCTGCCAGGCGACTCCCGGGCTCTGCTCTACTCGATCGCGTCGCTGTGCTCCAAGACCGCTAGCATATCCTGGTCAATGTTCACTGGCACGAGGCTCTCCGACTATGACTACGGAAATACCCCGCCAATAGAACGGTTCCTTGTCGATTCCTCACCCGAAATGGCCAGCCGGCGGCAGAATGCCCTTGATAGACTGTGTGAGTATGGTCTATTATCTTTCAACCTGCAGAGCCAGCGCATTGAAGTTCCTCCACTGGTTCAAAAGGAGGTAATGCACAGCTCCGGACATGCTGTACTCGACGGCTTGATTTCCGCTAGTCAAATCCAACACGGTATTTGCGTTATCCTACACGATGGCTTCAAGCAACTGGTGTGCCATGCACCAAACTTCTCCGATGGCTTGCTGAATTGGCAACCGATGCACAATCTGCTTGCAGCCACGGAGGGCTTTCTCTGTGGAGATTTGTTCAGCTGCCTGGACAATGAAAAGCTGTCGCTGCAGCTGTGGACGTCCAGACTGTGCTTCTGCATTGCACTTTGGGATACATCCCTACTCTGGTATGAAGCAGCTCTGGAAACAGCTCAATGCATAGGAAGCCACAATGATGCTCATGCTGATCGCAAGGAGGCCTCGTCCAGTGTACCATGCGACACAATTATCATGCTAGAGTATGCAATGGTGCTGTGGCGTGCTGGTAAAGTCAACCACAGCATCCATTTCCTGGAGAGAGTGCAGCATAACCTTGGCAAGACTTCTCAAGCGTATGTCACTGACCCGTGCAGCAAAGGAGAACTGGCGGTCCGCCAACTGCACCTAGCCACGCATGAGGAACTCTTGTACGCTCGCCTGAACTCTCCAGACGAGAGCTGGAGCTTGCAAATCATGCAGCACAACATCGACAGACCAAATAATCAGACCAGTTCCTCATTGAGTCCACCTGAAGAGTATCCGCAACTGATGATTGGACCCCTCGCAAACAAGGCCTTTGAGCACACGTTGACCTCGGTGCTCGAAGACAGCCTAGTGCTGGCCCAGGGTGGCCTTGTGGAAACCGGTCTGGAAGCGCTGGTGATGGACGCTATTGTGGCACTGGAGAGTGATTGTCGCGGAACCGAGGGCATCCATGCCCTTTGTTCTAGCTGTCTGGCAATGATGCTGTCTCCACTCTGCAACACCGACATTGCCTTTGACTTCTATGCCGTACTGGCTGTTGACCTCATGACGGCTGTACTATCGGAGCTCCTGACTGGATACAACAGTCAGCTGGCATTACCATCGGTAAGGTCTCAGATACCATACGTCTAAATTCTAAAGTAAGGGACCAAAGGTTTACCTGTTATTCGTACCGAAGTAGTTGTTGTCCAAAACACCATCCAAGTCGAAATTCTTAAGTGGTAGGGAGTAAAGTAAGGTAGATATTAAAATTAAATTTCACGGTTCGCGTGAGACTCGGCTGGAAGCCGAGTTTTCCGCATCCGCCATGGGAACGCCACCACCGTCTAGGATCAAGGCGCAGATGCAGCGCCTAAACGGTGGGAGGTGAGTAAATCAGACCCACCACCAAGTGGTCAAAGACCGAAATCCCATTAGCTGCATCCATGTTACCCTCATGCCAGGCCACAAGTTCCCAATTAACTGTGGGTCGCAGCACGGCTGGAAAAATTCCTTCCGCTTCCAAGCAGGACTTGAGCCTGGTACCTTCTGTTTCTCAATCATGGTCTTAGACCATCCCACTATGCCTGCCTGCTACAAAGTAAAGTAATGCAAGATTGGGATGCAAATAATCTGACCTCGCTTATTGGGTCTTCATCTCTTTCATCCATCGCTAATACATGAAAGCCCTTGGAGAACATCTACACGAAACATTTTGAACTCAATAATTATTGTGTATTTTGGTTCTCCGGTTTCTTACTTACTTGGCTGCGTACATCTACGGTCGCATGTCGGCAACAAAGTGTACCGTCAAGAGTACATAACCCCAAGAGTGTGCAACTGCCTGCACAACCTCTATGCAGTGCTGCGACGGCAGAACTTCACATCACGTGACATGGTTCAAAAGGTTACACTGGAAAACAGTGCAAAGTGATCACAAGAGAGTTGTACGCAAAGCCGGGCTTCGTACAACTATCATGCACAGAGTGCAAATGATGCGTACGGGTTCATCACGTCACGTGATGTGAAGTTCTGCCGTCGCGGACCCCATAGCTGGAGTTGCACACTCTTGGGGTTTATGTACTCTTGGTACCGTATGATACAATGTCGTGTATGTCGGCTCGCCTGTAGAGAATTCAGTAACATATGCCGCTGTCTGATGATCACTGCTGACTCTTGAAAGCGTGAAACTTGAAGTTACAGCTACACAGCGGCATGTCACATCCATTGTATGTGTATGCTGCTCTGCACATGTGTGCATCGAGCACTGGCTCTGCTTCAAGTTGCCTCGACCGGCCTTGTTTGTATACATGCATGCATGTGTACATGTGTGTGTGTGTGTGTGTGTGTGTGTGTGTGTACGTGTGTGTGTGTGTGTGTGTGTGTGTGTGTGTGTGTGTGTGTGTGTGCACGTGTATGTATGCATGTGATAGTGTATGCACATGTGTTATTATTTGCGAGCCTGTGCATTGTGTGTTTTGTGTGTGTTTGAATGAATGTCTGTGCACTCATGCTTGTGTAATCGTTGGTGGCAGATGGACCTTCCAAAAGACCACGCGGAAATTGTCAACGAGGCATTCTGCATCGAGGTATGAGTTAACCTTTTCAACGTGTCTCGGGTTATGTATTTGGAGCAATTGAGGCACATTTTAGCCTCCAATTTTAGCCTCCAATTTGTGCAGCTTCTAACGAACCAGGCATTACGCAACTGCGCTACATTCATCCTGCTACGAAGTGGCCATCGTCTACGTTCAGCAGTTCCCATCGGGGAGTGAGTACAGGGCACTCAATCTTGTGCTAGTCATATACATGTACATGTACAGCCATTATGATGCGAAACCACCTGGTTTGAGAGACCACCTGGTTTTAGAGACCACCTGGTTTGAGAGACCACCTGGTTTGAGAGACCATCTGGTTTGAGAGACCACCTGGTTTTAGAGACCACCTGGTTTGAGAGACCACCTGGTTTGAGAGACCACCTGGTTAGAGAGACCACCTGGTTTGAGAGACCTGTTTTACGTCTCTATAATGCACACTGTAGAGGCATTGTGGGGTTCTAGCAGGGTTCTAGCAGGGTTCTAGCAGGGTTCTAGCAGGGTTCTAGGAGGGTTCTAGCAGATTTCTAGGAGGGTTCTAGCAGAGTTCTAGCAGGGTTCTAGCAGGGTTCTAGCAGGGTTCTAGCAGGGTTCTAGCAGGTTTCTAGCAGAGTTCTAGCAGGGTTCTAGCATGGTTCTAGCAGGTTTCTAGCAGGTTTCTAGCAGGTTTCTAGCAGGGTTCTAGCAGGGTTCTAGTAGGGTTCTAGCAGGGTTCTAACATGGTTCTAGCAGGTTTCTAGCAGGGTTCTAGCAGGTTTTAGCAGAGTTCTAGCAGGGTTCTAGCAGGGTTCTAGCAGAGTTCTAGCAGGGTTCTAGCAGGTTTCTAGCAGAGTTCTAGCAGGGTTCTAGCAGGGTTCTAGCAGGTTTCTAGCAGAGTTCTAGCATGGTTCTAGCAGGTTTCTAGCAGGGTTCTAGCAGGTTTTTAGCAGAGTTCTAGCAGGGTTCTAGCAGGGTTCTAGCAGGGTTCTAGCAGGGTTCTAGCAGAGTTCTAGCAGGGTTCTAGCAGAGTTCTAGCAGGGTTCTAGCAGGGCTCTAGCAGGATTCTAGCAGGGTTCTAGCCGAACGGGGTACCGGAGGGGGGGGGGGGACCACTGCACCTATCACAACGCATGCTGTGATAGATTGCATACTTGCCTTCCATACTATTCCCCCCCCCCCCCCTGATAAGCATGGGACAATGGCTTACAATTCTTCGCATTGAATGCATACAAGGCACTCAACAGACCTATGCAATGCTGTACAGTGCACTTCTTTTCTGCTGTCCTAGAAACTGATTCCCCTGCTCGGCAGCTTAGTTGGAGAGCACTACAACTTTTCGCAGCGTATCCAAGGACTGCTTTCTTGTGCTCCTGGCGCACTGCCAAGTGAGGAGGAATTTGCTGTGCAATGGGCAATACTCTTGGTGGCCAGGGTAAGCATTGCCCGCTTGGTGTAGGTTAGCATACCGAACATCACTGAGCCATTGGTGCTACATTAGGACCTTTTGGAAAGAAAGAAATCCATCTTTCTCCTGTACCCACATTTGGAATTTTCTGCCAGCACATGTACGTGTAGTGTGCATCAGTGGTGTTGTCTTGACCTCTATTTTTCCTGATGATGGTCATGGACCGAAATGTTGAATGAATAAAAGAATTTTGAGTAAAGTGTAGAAAGCAGTGTGATTTGAGGTGTCACTGTTAGCCCACAACATAATTTGTTCTAATTAAGCTGCAAGAAGCGTCCCAACTCATATTCTACCACCTCACTATGCGTAAAAAAACACTTAGGAAGAGGAAAAACTTCAAGTTCTTCGCAATCAATATGCTTTAATGTTTTCCACAAGTATACCGAGAACGCTGCAATGCAGCGTTCGGCCCTTATTCCCAATAAAACATGGTTGAATAAGCGGTCACGTGCTCATGCGTACACCAGTCACCTGGTCTCCGTGCCTGCAGGCAACAGCTTTCACACTAAGGTTCAATTCGAGTGACAGGAACGCGCCCAAACAGGCTGTTACTTGTACCCTGCAGGCACGGTGACCAGGTGACTGGTGTACGCATGAGCACGTGACCGCTCATTTATCCATGTTTGATTGGGCATAAGGTCCGAACACTGCATCAGCCTTCTCGGATCAAAACCAGTTGACTCAGAATCCAAAAGACTACATGACTATACAACATATGGGCCAATCGCGGTCATCTGTGCTTTTATAAGAACGAAATGGCACTTTTGCATACACGTCCCCTTCTAGTAGGGCGCAGTTACCTAGTTTCGCTGGAAGTGGAGAGTTCGATTGGGAATAAAGGAGGAAGGGAGTGTCTTGGCTTCCTCGGACCAAGACCATTCGACTCAGCACCCTGAAGACTACAACTGGTGAAACTTTGATTTTCAACCACAACCACCTATACAATGAAAACTAGGGGTGAAAGGGGGGGGGGGTGATCCGGGTACACGGGCACCCGTCTGTTTAGTGCTGGTCCGTTAGCAAACGAGTACCCGTTAGTCGTGTACAACGGTACGGTACGGTATCATTAGCTGGCTTGTACAGTCCTACAGTGCGATGGACAGTTTGATTGTATTGTTGCTGGTTCGATCCTGCTATTTATGACAATTAGGCTGTGTTTACATGAGAAATTTCAACCCGGGTCGAGTTCAGCCCGGGTTGAAAGTCTGTACGATAGAAAAAAGAGGTGAGTGTGTACATGAAGACAGTTGACCCGGGTCAAATACTGATATGCCGCCAAAATTCCACTTCTAGAGTCCTGTATGGTCACGTGAATCCTTTCGCGCGAAATTTGCATGTGCAGTGCCGTTCAAACCTGGCGCGAGATACGCACAGAAGTACGTAGTACAATATCTTTGACCTGGGTTGATTTCAACCCTCCCCCCAAGGGGAGGGTTGAAATCAACCCGGGGCAAAATTTCAACCTGGGTCAAGCGCAATGCGTCATGTAAACGCGCCATTCATTTTGTGTGCATGGCGGGTTGAAATCTGACCCGGGTTGAAACGCCTCATGTAAACACAGCCTAAGTTAATATTTGGACTGTGTTTCATGTAGCGCAGTAAGTGCGTATGCTGCGCTTGTCGCGATGTGGTGCACTTGCTGCGAATTGCATGACTGTGCATGTCCTTCTGGCATGAAATGCCGACAGCTATTGCATAGTACTAGTAACTGTTTACTATCGACTGCTAAAGGATACCCGATAACCCACCCGTTAAGCCAGGTACCCGTTTGTAACCTTTTAAAAGCTAGTTAAAGGGTAACCGTTTCACCCCTATTAACAACAGCTGTGGAGTTCTTGGTATGAAGCCAAGTTGTGTACACCCCCATCGTTCTGCAGACGTCAAGTATCTTCTACAGCTACATCAGCTTGATCAAGAAATCCTACCGTTGGTCATTTGCTATGGCACCGGTTAGTATACCGCATTACAATGTTGTCTGTCTGCCCGCTAACATACTACAGTACAGTGTTGGCAGCTGAAATCCGACCCCTGAGCGGTGCGCTCACATCGCAAAGACCCAAAACGGGAAGGTGAAACTACGAAACAGAGACCGCTAGAATGTGAGCGCACCGCTCAGGGGGTCGGATTTCAGTTGCCAGCACTGTGTGATCGAACAGAAACCGAATGAAGTGCCGGCCGAATTGATTTCATTGAGCCAGCCCAGCCCGGAATAGTATCACAAGTATATGTACTGTAGCATAACATAAGGGTTCCTAGACACTCCATACAGTTGTATGTGTAAGTGGTTGCAATGGAGATGGCGAGTCCCTTAAAAAACTGTAGAATAACAGTAATCAAAATTGAAAGCTATGAATACTCATTACCCCGACACACAAGGCGAGGTAGGTAGATTGTTGCATTATTGAACAGCCGGATGGCACCATTCACTATTTCATAGATATCCCCTTTCTTCCCAGTTCTGAGGGACGCCTTGCTCACCTTCATTTTACATAATTCATTTATAGGCAACTTGCCTACAGTAAGATCGGGCGCCGAAGAACGCAGGGGCTCGAGCGCAGCCTAGGAAAGTTCTTAAATTTTTGATTCTAGCCAGACCGTTCTTATTCACACGCGTGCGGCGAGTCGAGTGACGTCATGACGTTTGTCATGTACATCTACATATACATGTACATGTACATGATTGTAGTGCAATGTAGTAGATCTACTTCAAGTTCTAAACTAGTGGGTGTCGTAAATGGGAATGACTGTACATGTAGCAGTTACTGTTTACACGTGTACATGACATGTACTCACCTCCCATACATGTACAATGTAGATCTACGTGTAAATTCGCAACTTCGTGTAAGTACATGTATGACAACGTACATGTAGTCGTAACTCGACTCGAATTTTAAGTGTTCTTAAATCTGATAATTCTAGCCTGGACTGTTCTTAAATTTTGCCGGTTTTCCAGCCTGGGTGTTCTTCGGCGAGGTGTTCTTTGGCGCCCGATCTTACTGTACACTCAAATAAACACTGCATGTCACATATCATCAAGTGATCCCTTTTCTTCTGTGTGCCATTATGTTTTTATGTACGTCAGGACTTGATTAAGGAGCATGTCGACAAAACAATGGCAGTCGCTTACCTAATCTGTACCAATGCCAGGAACGCGCTGGTCACAATGAAAACAAAAGCATCGCCAACACCGGCCCACAATGCTGCTGTGGAGGTATGTAACATGACTCAGTCTTGACAGGAATGCCCGTGATGGGCAGCGCGCAGGACACAAGAGGTACACAAAGTTTCCGTTTCAAGTCTGAGTTACAACAAAAAAAAGCCCCACTTTCCTTTGTATAGCTCTTGTGCATGGGTTCAGACATCATTTTGGTCAGCACTAATCAAAGTGGTGTGCACTGGGTGTTGGACAAGCTGATGGTGCTGAGACTGCCAGCGGTCCTTTCAGCTTCAAGGCACCAACTCATCCAACCATGCACGTTCTGTCACCTCTGTAGGGCCCATTGATTCTGCTCTGGAACATGTGGATGAATGAGTTTGGTTTCGGCGTTTACGCCGACCCAATAGCAAACTTTGGACCCATGAACCCAGAAAAGAGAAAGTATTATGCCCTTCTTGGGGAAATGACTGCCAAGGTGAGTAGCGTGATAATTGTTTTCCATTCTCGCTGTGCTGCATACTGAATTTCCACGACGAGATGAGCCATGATGGGCACCTATGTGCATGTATGCATAAACATGGCCCCAGGCATTTTTGCGGGCAACTTGCCCCGCATCTAGCAGGTACAGCCAGCCCAAGACAGTGCTCCGTCACACTCACAGTGTGAGCAGGGAGTGTTATATTGCTGGCTGGTCAGTGTGAGCATGATCATACACAGGTCTTGATCTTTATGCAGGTCTGGTATTGCAATGTGTATGACTGGAGTGGAGTTACCCTGCGAAAGTACACTTTTGCAGGAAGACTATGCACAGCTCCCATTCTACTGAACAAAGTTGGCACTTTTGTCGATGAACCTGAGTATGGACTGCCGGGAGCTTATCTTAAACCATGAATATCCCATGCAAACTCACATAGTTTTGCACTCGAGAACTTGCCGTAGTGATGTGAGTCACGCGCCTTCTTCACATGCACTGAGCTATGCCATTATCTTGGTTTGATACTGAAATGATAGCGATGCGCTGTGCCGGTTTTCGCCTACATCATTGAGTGGATTTCCGATCACATAGCCCCCCACGCCCCACGCCGCGAACATGCCACGACGTCAGCACAGTGCTGCTCACTGAAATCCAGTCCTGTCACTCAGTATGTACGCGTGAGGGCGTTGCACAGCCCTCGATCTGGAAACACTGGGCTCCCGAATGGTGCAAGGTGCAAACTTGAGTGCCGCGACGGCTGGATTTCATTGAGCAGGACTGCACTTTGTCTTTGATGCTCTACCAGTGCATTCATGTGACTCTGCTATGTGTGCCGTTCTAACAGGGTCAATATCCAGAGGTGACGCTGCTTGCCCAATGTATCGCCAATGAGTTTGGGGGTCTGCGCGTATGGGTATCGCCGCGGATGGCCGGTCAAGACGAGCATTGCGAGAAGGCAGATGCCGTCGTCGATCGGGGGGTGCTTGTGGACCACGTCTGCCAGACGCTTTTGGAAATTGGCATAGTCGTTGATCGAGACGTGGTGAACCACGTGGTGTTGGAGCAGCACATCACGTCGGAATCAGAGCTATTTGATTATTTCACTCAGCACTCATCAACATGATATTGTTCTGCTGCTTGGGGAGCAGATGCGTGTCATTGTCATGGTTACTAAATTGTCGCCGCCCACTCTGGACCATCTCTGCATGCTGGCTTTTCAGTTTTCACTATGAGGCACAAAAAGTACCTGAAAATCACGGAGCTGTCAAAGTACTTGTGGGCACTGCAGAACCAGGGTAAAGAGTACGACATTGTGTGGTCCATCGGCGACAGAGCCAAGACGTACAGCAACACACTTCGAAGTGAAAAAAAGGTGAAGATCATCCGCGCTGATGCAGCCACGCTCCTAAACAAAAAAATCAGAATTCGTCTCAACATATCGACACAAAAATAAGTTCTACCTCTGGCGCTATACTGGTGTGACTTAGTCACCATGGTCACCTGCCTGCCGTCACTGGGGCCTGCCTGCCGTTGCTACGACTTGACTGTCACCTCTCCTTCTCTTCCTTCGTTTCATCTCTCATGGAAATTGACACCATCCGCACCATGCCTCACTTACTTTAATGTCACACTATACTGCTTGCCTGGATATATTATGTAAGTTTGTAGCCAGATGATGCACAGATTATCAGTTGTCTGAGGATTGCTAGCTTTGCTATGTGCATGAAGCGCAGTATTACAACAATGACCTAGCCAGTTGTCTCTGCTCCCTTCTGCCTTTGTGAATATGCAGGGGATGAATTCATTGCGGTTATGTTTTGCATAGCAGTTTTCGCTATATAATCTTAATTGTGTAGCAATCTTTGATTTTTGATTAGCACAAAAGTCTGTGTACATGTCCCGCTAGCTTCCACCCTACGTGTGGTTACTTGCATCATACATGTGCATGCAGATTGAGAATAGGCATGTACCACCTACACTGCACTGTATGCATGTTACTTGACGGCGCAAGCTTGGCATGGATCGTAGTCTGTATATATCGCAGTTTTCTGCTAGTCGTGGTGATTTCTGAGTAGCAGTACATCGATTTTGCATAGCAAACTGCGATGCGATACCAGATAAGTTCATCCCTGATATAATTGTATGGATTGGATTGGTTTATTTAATGTCGAAGAACAAACCGGCAGTGTTGCCTTATTACATGAGATCGACTACAGGCACACATAATTATTATAATGAAAAAGGAAAATAGAGTAGGGTTTAAGACAGCAGAGTAAAGATTACATACTAACTATTAGATCAGTGAGCAACAATTAATAGTCAGGGAATTTTCAGGTGGGATACAAGAGCGGTCCGGAATTGACCGGATTTCTCCAGTGATCGTATAGATGCAGGCAACTTATTCCAGAGAGCGGGACATTGATATGATGGGCTGTGTGTGGCGGCGGCAGATGTGACCCTCGGGAAAATATGTACATGTACTTCAAAAGTATGGTACTGCAGTAGATAATAGTTTCCATTATGCACATGCATTTCCCAATGCGCCCCTGAGACTCCACTGTAGCCATCCATTTTAGCTGTACATCCTCACCAGGGAGTAGTCGTATAAACCCAGCAGGGAGTCGTATAAACCCATCAGGGAGTCGTATAAACTCACCAGGGAGTCGTGCAAACCCGGGTTTATACGACTCCCTGATCTTCACAACACTCTCCAAGTGCTCTCTGGCCTACACCAATCACTGAAAGAATAGAAAATCATCATTCGAATTTTTGGGCAACGCCCATCTTCACATGCATGGGCACCATATTCACCCAGTAGCAGTAAAAAAACATGAATATTATGTAGCTTATGTATTCGCAGCTGGTCAAACACGAAACTAGAAGAATGCTTGAGGCAAACGGGAGCAAACTTGGGAATATATGCATGTTGGAGCGGAGGAGAGATGCCAGCCGGAGAGGTTGGTGATGACAGCTGTCTACGCATTGTGCCGACCCTGGCTCTGAGTGAATGCAGTGGTCTCAGTGGAGGCATAAGAATCCACTATTGATGCTAACGTTGACTATATTCCAAAAACACGGCGTGTGTGACCGCACGCATGCTGCACTTAAAGCATGAATAGCCTGATGTCAGAAACACACAAACGGTAAAGCCTACTAAAGGCAGTGCAGTGGAGAGATTGACGACATTCAGGCAGTATTACGTGGTATGTCAAACACATCCTTGTTGCGGTAGAAGATTTTGTCGGTGAAGAACTCTAGGAGGCGTGTCCGATAGGCGATGCTGAACAGGATGAGCAAAAACATGATTGCTCTGTCGCTGTCATCGTTGCGGAAATTTGTGCCCGATGTAATGTTCTGGCTGCCGTAGCCTCTTGTCACTGCTTGCATGGATACCTTCATACCGTCGAAGATCACGGAGAAGCCTTGATCAAGAACATAGATGAGCAGAGTCAGCGTGTACATCGCCTTCATCCACTTCAAGTAGAAGCGTGTGCGCGGGATGGTGAACGGTTTGGCGTAGTTGAAGCCGCAGACGACAACAAACGCCAGCGTCTTGTCCAGAATGCTGAACGCACGGCCGGCAAGGACCCACGCATGCACCTTCTCCAACTCCGGGGAAACGTCGTTTGATACCTTGTTGCGGTACGCGTCGCGCAGGAAGCGGCCATCGTAGACCAGCGACACGCCAAGCAATACCAACTGAGTCCAGAAGTACTTACTGGCCTTGAGTCGACTGAAGAGCATTCGGCACGCTGGTATCTGGATCTGCTGCGCATTTCGGCCCAAGAAGACACAGAGCAGTACTGAGTTGAGCACACTGGTGCCTATCCACATTGCATGAATGCTGGAGAATGTCGGCCGGTGCTGCTCTGCGTTGCGTGTTCGATTATAATTCGCTCTTTCCGTCTCTACAGCCACTGTGACATGTGTCGGTGTTTGGCTTGGCAATGTTTGTGAATGCTTTGATTGTCCTGATGGGGATGGTGGTCTCAATGTGGATATGTCTCCAACATTGGAAACTGTAGGAACCGAGGGAACGGCCGTGGCCAAGGTGTTCGGTCGCGTCGTGACAGATGTGACCTGCGGCTTGTTTGGTGTTATGCGGCGCGCTGGCCGAGCTCTGCTAGGACTCCCTACAGGACTGGCAACAAACAGCACATAGACGCACTCGGAGCTGTCTTCTCCCAGCTTGTACACACACGTGAAGCCCACCACCACCAGCGCCACAAACAGGGCACAGCGCACCAGCATGAGTGCCGTATAGGTCAGCGAGGTACCGTAGAAATAGCAGCCGTGCACCTTGGACGCCTGCTGCTGCACGAGAAAACCAAGAATGACAGGAGAATGGAGCAAGATGAGTTTTGTATACCTGCAATGTTCATCAACAGCCGCTTTGGTGATTGGCCCACTAGTGACGTTGTATGCCAGTTCACTGGGACTCTGGCCCATCCCCAATGAAAAGTATGTGATTCAGAGTGAGGGACATTTCGAAGTTATGGGCAGTGACAAGTCCAGTACCGACCAGACAAGAGAGGTATGAGTGTAACGTAACCTTTAGCATATCTCTGATGTACCCCGATATACATGACTTGCACTCCGAAGTAGGACCAGTAAAAACCTAGCTGCAGTGTGGCTTGCAGGATCAGAGTACGAGTCGCACTGCCAATAATAAAAGATGGATACGTTTCATCCATGTGCTCACATGATCGACGTGTACTTGAAGTATGAACAAATGAAGTTCAACTCGGATGGAGAGCCAAGGATTATTTATAAAAAGTAAAACGGATCAGTTAGTTGTAGAACGTCAGTACCGTCGGTCAGTGTCGTGCAATGTTATCGCATGAGCTGACTGTTTAGTAACTGGTGGTGTTAGTGGACATTAGTGAAACTTGTAGTTCCTTGGTCCTTTTTTTACTTTTTATAAATGAAGTTCAGTTTGCCAATGCTCATATAGAGATCATTTTGGTTTCATATCCTACTGGGAGATCACCGTGAGATGGCCTTGATCATTGAGGGTGGTAGAGTTCCTACCGATGCGGTCTGAAAACTCAGCCTGACCGGGATACCTTGAATAATATGAGAGATCATCACCCAGACAAAAGGATCAAAATAATAATGTAGATCTACAGAAATGACACAGTGAGTTTACCTTCGTCAGAAGCTGTGTTGTACTTGAGTCCTGTATACCGAACTTTGCCTTGCTCGTACGCGGAGCTTCGCCGTCCGCTTCTTTGTACACCAGCTCCCACTGCGGATTGCTGCCGGAAGCAGCACAGAAGCCGTAGTCTTCTTCTTCGCCATCCTCCGCCTCGTCGGCGCCGCTGCCGGCCTGCTGTTTCTGGTGGCATGGCGTCGTGCTATTGATACTCTTCGAGCCATTACTGCCATTAGCAGTCCCTGTCACATTGCATGTCGAACTACTCGGTGCTGTCGACCCATAGCCGCCTTTCGGTTGAGAAATCGGCTCCTCGTAGATCTCCTGCTCCTGGTCCGCTTCGGCATAAATAATTCCTGGCTCCGGATTCGTGAAGAATCGAGACTGGGCAACGCTTGGGAAAACAGAGGACTTTGCTGATCGAGGAATGGGCTGCGGCTTTCGCTTGCTAACGCTTGCGGTGGATGTGGTGCTCTGGCGCTGGCCGCGTGTCAACGACGGGAACGGGTCATTAGGCCTGCAGCTGGTGTGTCTTTCTGAGCGCCTGCTGCTGCTGCTTTGTCGACCACCGGGGAACGAAAAATAGCTGTTGTCCACCGGTGTTTGATCAGTGACAGTAGGTTCATTACCACTCACTCCTCCACCGGTCTGATGATTGTCCTGAGGCATGCGATCGCCCATGATGGCTTGGCAGATTTCAAGCTACGAGAATCAATTATTGCCACGAGGTACTACCGATGAGAGGCTAAGGCGTTCCGAGGAGAGGAAGCTTGTATCGACTTTGGAGCTTGGTCGTCCGAACTAACTTTCAAATTCCTCGATCGCTCAGATCTCGCAATGGCAAGTCGCCTGAATCACCAATAGCACTACATCGGCGATCGATCCCCACCCACCTATGAGAGCTAGAACTAGAACTTACTTGGCACATATCGCCGAATAGCACATCATGTACCACCGCAATCAGTTCCGGAAGTCAACACGTAAAACTGGACCAGCAGAAGGTCAAGTCCGAAATTTCTGGCGCTGGCTTTACTAAATCATAAAATGTAAGTCGACCTCGCGCGTCCAGCAGGTAGATCTACACCGGTACATGTAATATAACCGGCCAGTTCGGAACTGTGGCATATCATTACGTATCGCGCGTGAACATTGACAATGGAGAGGATGTGCACGTTATTTCTGACGTGACGCGCAATTTCACGTCAAATTTGGCGTAAAACTCCCAATTTCAAGGTGTGTTGCAGGTCTCTTGGGTTGTTTTCCAGCCCCCGAACTAATAACGCGAGCTGAACTTTTGCGTCACGTCAGAAATAACGTCTCTCTAACTGTACTAGTATTCCATGCTAACCAATAGTAGCAATGCGAGCCTGGTGTCACTCCTCACTGATCCCCCCTTTCATGCCTGGCTTACAGTTTCCGGAACAACAAAGATAGGTGCTAATGAGTGGCAAGTCGAGCATTACTGGAGTTTGACTTCCCTGTGCACATCATGCAGGAGCTGAGGTGCGAAACAGGATCCTCATACCAGCGCTTACAGTACATGGAACGTCTCTGAAGTCCACTGCTCTGGTCTGCTTCCAGAGGGAGTGTGTTTTCAACATGCTGCCAGCATTGCTGCACGTTTTGCAAGCACATGACTAGTGGTAGGCGTGTGTGCAGTTGCAGGGCCTAGGGAAGTGTGACTGGGAAGGAACTAACCCACTTCAAGGAAGGTATGTTGGTCACTAGCATCTCTAGTAGCGGCGTCCACACCGGATACAACAGAAGTAAATGTCAGTGATTTCACTACCAGAGACCAGGATCAACCCAGCATAGGGCTTGAAAGTGCTACGTCACAGCATAGCAACAATTTCAAAAATTCAAAAACTGGATCCACTTGGATCCAGTTTTTGTATAGATCCAAGCACATTTCAAGCGGTCTTACCCACAGCATGGTGATGTAGCCAGTGAAACTGACTGATTTGGGTACTGGGGGCGGGGTTACAACTGGTGGCGAATAAAAGTCACACCTGCATGCGACATGAGTGGGTTGCTATGCACCCACATACTTAGGCAATAGCAAAGTCACACCTTAGTGGATCCAAAAATAGAAATCTGATGTCAACTTACTACTCCCTGGCCGTTTTGACGTCATCACTTTCAAGCCCTATTGGGCTACCATGCAGTACTGGTGGTACAGTCAACTGTTACTTTGCAGTTCGCACGACTGCAGATACAACGACAATTCGCGAATAAGGACAGAATATCATGCCCAGAGCAAAGCCTAGAGTCCATTCTACCCTAGCCTAGAGTCCATTGTATACATTATAATGAGACTTCGGGTAACTGTTATAACGATACTTCGCGAATAAGGACACTTTTCTGATGCCCGGCCGAATGTCGTTATACGCAAAGTATATTAGTTGACTGTATAACAATCATTCAAATAATAATTACATGTACATGTACATGCAAGGTAGTAGCAGCATTCCACAGACTCTTATCTGGCCTGCTTGCATCATCATCATCATCATCGTCATGGAATAGCCTCTTGTACGGGCAAGCAAAAACGCAGTACATCAAAATTCAATTAGAATGAAAAGAGCGGAAAATGAACACAAAGTGCACTGGAACTCAATATGAAAAGGAACGCAAAGCACATGATCATGATCATCATCATGATCATCATCACCATCATCATCATCATCATGTAGATCTACCTGAATTGCTAGCCGCTCACTGTAGACCAACCAGCTGCACGTATACGCGTAGTACACTAGCAGCCATCATCGGATCGCGGAACCGGTGTGGTGTTTCCAGCATGCGCACAAGCATGCACCGCACTCCTCAGTATAGAGCTGATAATGGTAACTAGATCCTAATGTTTGCGCGTTCCCCTCCTCACCTAGCTACCCCTTGTTTTTAGGCAGCCTGTTGTGGACCACAAGTTGCATGATAAATTGATAATCGTTGTTTGTAACTCTGCCACTTTCCTCTCTCTTTCTCTCACACACACACACACACACCAACAGACCGACACACACACACACACACACACACACACACACACACACACACACACACACACACAAATGCATGCACACATATGCACACACACACACACACACACACACACACACACACACATACACATAATACACACACACACACACACACAAACACACACTGTCTCTCACACACTCACTCTTTCCCCTCTTTCAGAGGCTCTCTTTCTATCCTGAGCCACAGAGTTTACAGTCTTGGTACATCCCTCTCAATACAGATGTTTTGGTTGTATCATTCACTGAAGGTCCACCAGAACTACATTACACAAACCAAGATGCCAACATGCTACAGAGCATTACAGAAGGAAACGTGTTAGTGTAGCACAGCTGTACCTTGCCTACATGCAGTACTGTAGACAACCACCGATCAGAGTAACAGAATGAGATGTCGGGATGGGTTCAGTTTACAGACTCCCAGGCTCTACACACACACTGTATACAGACAGTGAGCAGGTGGTTGCCGCATGTTCCACAGAGCATAGTGATATACGGCACCACATGACTTACTGTACGTGTTAGCCTGCTCACCATTAATTTTGTGCAAGTCCTTTCACCATAATTCACTAATAAAACAGGATGTCACGTGGCAATCACGCGGTCATGCGGAACATTTTTTGAAGCCTGCTGTAAGGTTGCTGCTCTCTCCAACCCAGCTATTGTATGACGTACATTGTATGCATGCACAGTTTGAATACCTTCACATTCCAATGCTGTTTTCAGCACATCACTCTTCACTGGTTTTATTAGCATCGGAAAACGCGAAGGAGAGCACCCATTGATGTCCTGGAACAGGAACTAGTTGCCAAAGAGCTTTAGCAATCTCACAGCGCCAAGTTAGAAGTCCTCCTCTTCACCTGGACGTCGGATGTGAAACACTGGATGCCTAGCCAGCGAAAAGCTGGTTTTGAAGTCCTTGATCCACCGCAAGCTTTGTGGCATCAGCAGAGCCATGTTGAGGATATGAAACAGCAGTGATAGACACAAACCAAGGACAGCCAGGAAAGACATGTTGAATGATATGTACGGCGAGAACGAATGATGACCCTCCGTTGTCCAGCGGTACATCCAGGCATCCTGGCAGCTGTTTGGTGTGGGCAAATGCTTGACGTTGGAGAAAGCGTCCTTCCAGTGCCCACGATTCGTGCTGCACGACACGCTCAAGCCGTGCAGTAGCAGCGCCAGCACCCAGATGTAACAGGGCACTGTGAGCCAGTGCCACACTGTCTGTATCAGCGATAGGAATGTCACTTGGCTCAGCATCCTCAGTCGATAGTGCAATGTGTCTATTCCCACCAGAATCATCGCCATCAGCATCTGAATGAGAAGGAAGCCCAGCAAGGCCACTGTCGCACTATCATTGCCACCGGAGGCGAATGTGCGAAAAGGCACTCCGGGACCATTCCGGCACTCAGTGACATCTCCTGTGAATGTACCGAAGAGAATCGACCTGGCTCCTTCTCGGCCAAACGAGCAAATATCCAGATCTACTCGTAACGCGTTTGTAGCATAGTATGCCATTCCACCGCCAAGGCATACCCCAAAATTGGTCATTATTCTTTGACCGAGGATGTATGCATCCATCTCCGGTCTCCACGCCATGTCACAATCCGTCTCATCTGCTACACACCGAAACTAGTTACTTGCAGACCCTGAAAAACAGCAACGATCAATTGGGATCTAATCCAATGACCTATTCGTTGCGTCGTGAAAGCAGACGATGCGCAATGCCAGCACAGCAATGCCCTGCATGCATGCTCTACACTGATAATGAACCTCCTCCTGCCCGTCTTGTGAATAGTGAAGACTTGAAACACTTTTTAGTTGGGTTCAAAAACTGAGTTCAGCTCAGAACCACCTCGCCTCGCTCGACTCTCGAGTCGAGGTTTGGATTTCTTCTGAACTGCGATCAAAGTTCTTGACCTTTGAGCTCTCCTGTCCTTCGACTGTACGAGTCCGACTTCGACTCGTTCGAAGGTTCGTCGACCATCAATCATCGCATTCATGCATCATGCATGCATATGCGCATCGACGTCATGACTGACTCGAGAGTACTCGAGTGCAGGGAGTCGTGAAAGCCCAGGGAGTCGTGAAAGCCCGGGAGAGGACACGGGATGCGCGCACGCGGACGATGTTTGCCTCGGCCAGAAAGTGAAGCACGCTAGGTAGGGTAGGTATAGGCCGGCGCGGCCGGATCTGCTCGATCCACGGCGCTGTGCTCGTCTTCAGCAGTTCAGGGCAGAGAGTCCTAAAATACCAATATTTTACAACTCGTTGTTGACACCAGTATCCGAAACTGGTGGCGAAGGAAGCATAAACATGATTGTGTGTCTGTCTGTCAGACTCAGTACACATGGTACAGGGGGTGGGGAGTTGAGTGTGTGTGTGTGGGGGGGGGCGTCTTCAGCAGTTCAGGGAATCAGGGCAGGGAGTGCTAAAATACCAATATTTTACAACTCGTTGTTGACACCATTATCCGAAACTGGTGGCGAAGGAAGCATAAACATGATTGTGTGTCTGTCTGTCAGACTCAGTACACATGGTACAGGGGGTGGGGAGTTGAGTGTGTGTGTGTGGGGGGGAGGGGGGGGGGGGGGGGAGAGGCGTGTGTACATGTATGTGCACATGTGCTTGTACTTTCGTGTGTGTTTGTACAGTGTTTGTGTGTGTGCACGCGAGTGCGTGCGTGCGCATTTTTGTGCACAATTCCGTTATGAAGTACAAATGATAGGTTTACCTTTTGTACACTCGCCAAGACTTCGGTTAGATTCACTGAGAACCTTTCTGGCCAACCTGGAGGCTGAGCCTTCCATTTCCTAAACGGCTAAAGTCACCGCGTACTCAGTATACGAGTAGAAAAGTGTTGAAATTATCAAGATTTATAAATAACGACCTGCAACCATGTACAATGTAGATAGATAGGGAACACACATTGATTGTTTTTAAAAGAATCCAGGCAATATCATGAATCATGGAACGAGAGTTGTGGGAGAACTGGAGCTATCTAGTCTCTCTATCACCCCTCTTCACCCAACACAACACACCAGCGCAAACGGCAGCCTCTTGGTGGAAATGTATGAATCACGAAAAATGCAAGTTGGAAAAGGAGAGAGAACAAGAAAAGAACAACAAGAAACCAAAATCACGAGCACTTCGGCCAGGAAAAGACACGTCTAAAACATGGCGTCCAACATGGCGACAGAGCAACCGATAGAGGCCCGTCGTGGCTGAAGCTGCTATTGCAGCGACAGCCATCACGGCCACCATTGAATGCAGAAAATAGATCAGAAAACGAAGTCGAGCAACAGCAACTCGAACGAAGCAAAGAAAACAACAAGACTACGCGCAGCAAGCAAAGGCATAGCGATGACATCATTAGTCACGCGTGAACACAGAATCTAGCATGCGCATGCAGCCTTGCAGGCGCTGGCGAAATAAATAATGAAGTCAAGACACAAATAAATAACACAACGATCGACGAGCGATCGTTGCAGGAAAACAATTACAATTCAAATATACTACTTCAAGGAAAGATGAGAAGTGAAACGACTAGCACTAGAAGAAATAGAATAGAATATTATAGAACAAGGACAATGGAAGCGGACTACGGATGAAGCTACAATGAGGTAAGAGGCATGACACACTGATGACAGATGTCACCACAACAAATACATAATCGTAATGTTTGTCTACACACACATTGTATCGTCACACTACACACATTGTCATATTGTCACACCTCCCCCTGGTGACATCACGTCAACAGTTAACTACGGTAACGAACAGGAGGAACGAGACCAGCACGGTTGCGAAGACGATGACCACCAACTTGAAGTGGTTGGGCTGGCACATCAGAATCAGAATCACTAGTACTTGAAGCACATGCATCATCATACTCAGGCACACTCACACTTGACGGCTTAATTAGATCAATATTGACAGTCTTCATCGAATGTCGACCATTAGTGTCACGAACAATTACAACAGTTGATGGAGACAAGACACTATCAACTGTCCATCCAGACTCGTACGGCGCTGTTCGCTTCTGGCGGCGATCTCCCTGCCGCAACATCACCGTGGAACCAACACTGTAGGGGTTCACACACCCAACAGGCTGAACAAAATCAGCAGAGGACAACTCACTTTCTACGTAGTCTCGCACAACAGCCGCTTTACTACACAAGCTATCCACCCATGCACTGGGGGACATGTCACAACGCTCATCGTCCACAATCAAGCCATGAGGGACCCAGCCACACATGGCTTCACTTGGGGAAACACCAAGCGCAGAGTGGGGACGAATACGATAATAGTACAATAATACATTCAAAGCAGACACCCAATCGTCGGATTCGTGCACAATCTTGCGAATTAAAGTCAGCAAAGTCCGGTTAAAACGCTCTACACCACCTTGACTCTGCGGATGACGCACTGCGCCATGTCGCACCTCTACACCAAATGCATCATACAAAGAGGAAACTACCTGATTGACAAATTCTGTTCCATTGTCACAACGTACAACTGCTGGGGCACCCCAGCGGGAACATACATCCACAAACGCAGCTGCTACAGACGGACCATCATGGCGAACCAATGGGACCACCTCGACCCACTTAGTAAACATATCGGTACAGACAAGAACACAATGATACCGGTGGCTTCTATTTGGGCCCAACTCCAGGGTATCGAGCTGTACTACATTCCACGGACCAGATGGAATAACCGGACGTGTTGGCTCAGCAACAGGCCCACGCTTCGAATTAGCAGCAGCACACACATCACACGACTGAATCAACGACTGACAAACAACAGCCATATTTGCAAAATAACAACTCGCACGCAACAGCTTCCATGTGGTCTCCCAACTGGAATGACCGCTCACAGCATGGGCACGACACACCACTCGCTGCTGCAATGACTGAGACACAACTGGTACAACACGCACATCATTCGGCGGTACCTTCACACTACGATACAAGTAACCATCATCAGATACAGACAACTGAGACTTCAATTTCTTAAATACCGGGTCGGAAATCTCACGACCATGACGCACAGACTCAATCACACTAACAACAACAGGATCAGACTTCTGCGCATCAAGAATGTCCTGTAACACAATAGCACTCACAATCTTCGGGGGTGCAGAGACGGCAGCAACTACATCTGGCTTGGCTGATTTCTTCCAGCAGCGGATGAACAAATCTGGGACACGCGTCAGCTTGTCAGCCTTGTTCTGCTGGGACGGTACCCAATCAATGGTGACAGACAGCTTCGCGGTCGCGACAATGTCGTCGATGATGTTTAGTCGTCGGCGAACCAACACTTCGTTCAGACCGGACACCTTGACACGCCGCTCATTGTTCAGGCACGACTTCACCCAGCCGTACACGGTCTTGGAATCAGTGACAAGACGGATGTTGCTGGCATTCCATTCGACTGCCGTCGACAACCCACGGATTACTGCTTCCAATTCTGCGATGTTGATATGCTTCTTCTCGTCGGCATCGCGAAGCCAAGACTTGTCCTCCATGACTTCACCACCAACTTCGGCAACAATGCCATATGCGACATCAGACGCATCGCACCACACGGTGAGCTGCTGCTCGTTTACTGACGCATTCCACACGCCTGTGGCCGGATCCTCATCTTGGACGCGACTTGCTAGTTCGGCACAACAGGTTACCACATCATTGGGGACGTCATCATCCCAACCACCACCATCACGACACGCTAGGCGCTTCAGAAAGCTGCAGGCAGGTCGCAGCCACGAGCACACGGGATAGTGCGATACCAGTCGGCCGCACCACGAGAATACACCACGCTTGGTCAGCTTGCCACACTCGAGACTCACTCCGTCTCGGCGCTTCCAACGGGTTTGACCATCTTGGCCCGTAAACAGCTGAAGTCCAAGTACTCGGGCGGAATTGGCGGGCTCAGCTGGCTTCGTGCGCAGGCCATAGCGCTCGAGGGTATCCGCAACAGCCTTTGTCTGCGGTTTCGGGACGTACAGATCGTCAACGTAATTGTCAACACCATCGTGATCGCGCGTGCACCACTTGACTATGACGTCCATGAACTTCGGTGCAACACTTAACCCGAAAGCCATGCGGGTCATCACGTACAGCTTTCCCTTCCATTTCACGCACTGATACCGTAGCAACTCAGGTGACATACGGACTTGCAGATAGGCCTTTCGAATATCCAACATCTCATACTCGTTGGCATCGTGCGTACGCCACTCACGCAACTTCTCGCCACACACGGAGGCATCCATACCGGGCTGAGACACGAGGGCACGGTTCAGCGCACGGTAGTCGAGGCAAGGCCTAACAGGTGTAGTAGGCTTGTGCTCCTGGCTGACTGCAAGCCATGGCAGAATTGCAGCAGGAGCTCCGTGTACCTCTTCATCATGCTCGATGAGCCATCCGTTACCGATCCAGGAGTCCACTTCTTGCTGGAACAGCTTCTCCTGATCATCGCTAAGTTTCCGGGGGTACTCCCCAATGCCGCTGCCGATGCGTCCGGTAGGTGGCTTGTCGTCCTTCCACCTCCATGCTGCCTGCCAACACTGCTCAGCTGCTAGCCACTTTATCTGACCATCCTCGACAGATAGCGTCACGTCCTCACCGTCTTGCACCACGCTAACATGCCGAGACGGGTGCTGATCCGGCGACTGCAGAGCATCACTAACGACAGACGACACAGGCTCAGGGTCACTGGCGGTTGACGAACCAAACAACACGGACCGCAGATCACCTGACTCAGAGTACTGCAACCTGACGCCACCGATGGCACGGACAAGGTCAGATCCCAGCAACAGGTCAGCATTAATAACCGACAGCTCAGGAACTACAAACGCAACAACACGGGTAGGCGGCAAATTTACGGGTCCATCCAGGCGACGAATCGTTAGTGAAATTGACCCCGAAATCGGCAGGGCTTCGCCATCCAGGGCGAGGAGCTTCTCCTGCTTTACCGCCGACACTTGGCTGCACATCTTAGCCGCACGTATAAAGCCAGACGACACTAGCGTGCGAGCCGACCCGGTGTCCAGCATGGCCTCTCCACGGCACCAGTCATCCGGCTTGGCCGACTCCACGTCCACATAGATCCTCGGCAAGGGGGCAGCTTCAGTGGACACCGCACACAGGCACTTGTCACTGCTACTATGCGACGTACCAGCAGCCGCCACACGTTCTGCTGCCTTGGCTTCTCGCCACTTCCTTCTCTCAGGGCACGCTGGCTTTGCATGACCAGGCTGATCACAAAAGTGGCACACTACTGGTCCACTGAAACGGGGCTTCTGCTTCTTCTTGAACTCTGGGCAGTTACGCTGGACATGCCCAGGCTGGTTACAGTTATAGCAGACAACAGTACTGCGAGCTGGTCGGTGTACACCTCCACTGTAACTACTGGTACTGGCACTAGCAGAAACGCTCTGGCTGAACCTGCTCGTGTACCGAGCATCGGTCTCACTGGCTCTGAGCGCACGCACACGCTCTAGACACGCAGGTATCGTCAGCTCTTGGCCAGCCAGTGACATTCTCAGCTGGCGGCCAAATTCGGGCTGTAGGCCAGCGATCAGTTGCTCGATCACGATCGGATCCTTGCTGGCGGTACCACCCGGTTTGTGCCCCGACAGCGCTGCATAACGCTGCAAATCGGCCACATACGCGTCGACACTTTCATCCACACGCAAACAACGGCGCTTGAACAAATCATACGCTCTGGACGGCGTCACACTGAACGCACTCACTAAAACTTTCTTGACCTCTGCTTGTTTGCTTTTGTCACTCTCTGCCATACGAGAAAACACTCGAAATGCATCGCCCTGCAAATATAAAGGCAGATGTTGCATGCGTGCATCTTCGTCGGACCATTCCTTGGCAGTGGCCAAAACTAAAAACTTTGCCCAGAATTCCTCTAGGTCTTCACCATCCTTGCCAGAAAACGGCTGGACAAGATACTTGGTAGACATGATTCACTCGAGTATTCCACGAACACACAGTAGGAACACACAGTAGGAACTCACAGTAGGAACTCACAGTAAGAACTCTCGTCTCACAAAATAAATAAATCACTACGACACTCGTACTCCGAAAACACTTTCCCGACTCTTTCCCGGCTCTTTCCCGGGTTTCGGCACCACAAAGTTGTGGGAGAACTGGAGCTATCTAGTCTCTCTATCACCCCTCTTCACCCAACACAACACACCAGCGCAAACGGCAGCCTCTTGGTGGAAATGTATGAATCACGAAAAATGCAAGTTGGAAAAGGAGAGAGAACAAGAAAAGAACAACAAGAAACCAAAATCACGAGCACTTCGGCCAGGAAAAGACACGTCTAAAACATGGCGTCCAACATGGCGACAGAGCAACCGATAGAGGCCCGTCGTGGCTGAAGCTGCTATTGCAGCGACAGCCATCACGGCCACCATTGAATGCAGAAAATAGATCAGAAAACGAAGTCGAGCAACAGCAACTCGAACGAAGCAAAGAAAACAACAAGACTACGCGCAGCAAGCAAAGGCATAGCGATGACATCATTAGTCACGCGTGAACACAGAATCTAGCATGCGCATGCAGCCTTGCAGGCGCTGGCGAAATAAATAATGAAGTCAAGACACAAATAAATAACACAACGATCGACGAGCGATCGTTGCAGGAAAACAATTACAATTCAAATATACTACTTCAAGGAAAGATGAGAAGTGAAACGACTAGCACTAGAAGAAATAGAATAGAATATTATAGAACAAGGACAATGGAAGCGGACTACGGATGAAGCTACAATGAGGTAAGAGGCATGACACACTGATGACAGATGTCACCACAACAAATACATAATCGTAATGTTTGTCTACACACACATTGTATCGTCACACTACACACATTGTCATATTGTCACAGTGTGTAATAATGCTCCATGTTGCGTTTTGACGATGCTGAAGGAAGGGAGCCATTGCGATTCACTCACAACACACGCACAGAAGTCCACTCGACTGCAATTTCAGTGCAATTCCTGACACAAATTCATAAATCCACGAGTACGAGGAAGCTCAGCGGATCTCCACAAGAACTTTCGCCCATCACCTACAATGGAATATGGGCTGTATGATACGACCAGCGGCTAACACGGGAAGTGGCGTCATTTTCCACAAATTTCGTTTCATTCACAACCATTTGACTGCAATTCAGTGCAATTTCTGCCACAAATTCAACTCCACCAGTACGAGGAAGCTCAGCGGATCTCAACACGAACGTTCGCCCATCACCTGCAATGGAATATGGGCTGTATGATACGACCAGCGGCTAACACGGGAAGTGGCGTCATTTTCCACAAATCTCGTTTCATTCACAACCATTTGACTGCAATTCAGTGCAATTTCTGCCACAAATTCAACTCCACGAGTACGAGGAAGCTCAGCGGATCTCAACACGAACGTTCGCCCATCACCTGCAATGGAATATGGGCTGTATGATACGACCAGCGGCTAACACGGGAAGTGGCGTCATTTTCCACAAATCTCGTTTCATTCACAACCATTTGACTGCAATTCAGTGCAATTTCTGCCACAAATTCAACTCCACCAGTACGAGGAAGCTCAGCGGATCTCAACACGAACGTTCGCCCATCACCTGCAATGGAATATGGGCTGTATGATACGACCAGCGGCTAACACGGGAAGTGGCGTCATTTTCCACAAATCTCGTTTCATTCACAACCATTTGACTGCAATTCAGTGCAATTTCTGCCACAAATTCAACTCCACGAGTACGAGGAAGCTCAGCGGATCTCAACACGAACGTTCGCCCATCACCTGCAATGGAATATGGGCTGTATGATACGATCAGCGGCTAACACGGGAAGTGGCGTCATTTTCCACAAATCTCATTTCGTTCACCCCAACTCAAATAAAATTGAAGTACAATTAGGGATTTATCTTGCATTTCCAGCGCCTCAGAATAAATTAACTTCGATAAACTGAGAGAGAATGAGTGAGGCAGCTGGAAGAATTGAGGATGAAAATAGAGATCAGAAGACTCGACGGAGCAATCGTCTCCGTGCTCTAAGAGAAATCGGAGAATGTCCCAATTAGTATTTCAAGAAGACATCACAATTTTCGAAAATAATAATTATTTCCTTGCCTCGCAGCACCCTTCCCTGGCAGCGTTCCCCGGCAGCGCGAGGCAAAGATGTTTTCTGGGAATGTGTGCCGTGTCCTCTCGAGATCTCCCGGGCTTTTACGACTCCCTGCTCGAGTGCAGCTGTTGCATATTTTTACGCCACTTCGAAGAATTTTTTCCAAGATCATTTGTTTTTGGCAGTAAAGAAACACGTGACTTGTCGCAAATGAATTCGAATTCAATTCATTTGTCACCTACTACAACAGTCCTCACTCTTCACTCACTTCAATGTTTCCTTCTCACTTTCCTTGTCGTCGCTTGCCATACTTTCGATAGACTAGATTGTACTTGCTTTCACCCGAGACATTCATCGAGTAAGGTGTAAGGAATTGCAGAGACATTTGCACAGCACCATTTCCCATTTCCCGTTCAAATTTCTGAAGTCTTGCAGAGTCGTACCTGAGGGAAATGTATTGCTAGTGGCTTTGCGATGGAAGGCAACTTGCAGCGGTGGACTGGCTATCTGAGAGGCTATCAGTGGAGGGTATTTGTGCTGAAGAATGGATGCCTTCGCTATTACAGGTACGACTGCGGTGCTGAATGTTTGTCACGTTTTCTCAGCCATTTATATTCTAACAGTCTCAGTGAGCACTTGTCCTGCTGTGACGGAACACTTCAATTAGCTTTGGAATTGTTCGTGAAGTCTCAGTTCCCTTTCAATCATTCTCTTCTACTGTGGACAGGTGGTCTGCGCATTTGGAAATGATAAATAATTATTGTAATTATTTGAATTCAGGAAATGATTCAAATGAATAATTCATGTGTTTCACCTTCAGCTAGTACAGTGGTCCCTCTATAATCCGGCACCATTTGTGCCACGAAAATCTGCTGGATAAGGGAGGGTGCTGGATTAACAAATCTGATTTACTGCTGCAATGTACATGAAGAGGACATTTTGGCTACTGAAAATTGTGCTGGTTTATCGAGGGTGCTGGATTATAAAGTGCCGGATTAGAGAGGGACGACTGTAATATTATAGAGGACCTCATATCAGGCCAATGTAATGGGATCGCAGGGTATTTGCCAAACATTGATTTATATCGAGAATAAAGAAATAAGAGTACTACGTGAAGTTTTAACAGTAGATCCTCGCCCGTCCGCCTCTTTAGATAGGGTCCTCGAAATCATGCGTGGATGAGATACTTCACTACAGTCCATTTCAAAACTATAGACGCGTGAACTCATACGTACGAGTCGTACGTACTGTAGCGCACGACAGCCGTGAGACATGTAAAGCCGGAAAACCTGGCCTAAAATAAACTTCAATTGTAGCGAAAACAAAGTATATAGCCAGAATTGTGAAGCGATGCAGAGACGGAATCTAGAGAAAAAACTATTTTTTTTTTTTTAAATCCCATCGAATTTTGCAAAACACTACGCGTCTATAGTTTTGAAATGGACTGTACATGCGTATTAAATAATAGCCAGCAGCAGAGGAGTTTACAGCAGACTGACATTACCATACTCAACGCAGGGAACACACCGGATTTTCTCATTTCCTACAGACCACGTCCTGTTGATGAACGAATTACGGATATACGTATAATAGATATGAAGTCTTGGATTACAGGATAGGTGAAGCACAGACAAGCGGGCGCGGACTATGCTTTCCTGTGTGTAAGGGTCTTCACTGTTTCGTCATAATTATACAATGCTGTTTGTTCCATGTCTAACAATTACATCTACCTTGGCAGAAATGTACATTCTCATTCTCTTTCTCTCCCTTTCATTCTCATTCTCATTCTTTCTCCCTCTCTCTCTCTCTCTCTCTCTCTCTCTCTCTCTCTCTCTCTCTCTCTCTCATGCAAAAAGGTCCACTGACGACAGCAGGAAGTCGGCCAACTGCCGAGGTACCCTTCAAATAAAGTACTGCCGAATCGACAAACTGGCTCGGTTCGACTTTCTCATATCCTCACCAGGCTCGCCTCCCATGTACCTGCGTGCAATGGATGAAGTAGACCGCCAGAAATGGATCAATGCTATGGAACAGGCCAGCAGAGGACCGTCACACTCATCAGATGGTGAGTGCGAGTAACATGCTGTTCACTTGACATTGTACTATGTCTTCCTTATCATGTGGTCATCATCATCGCGTGATGTCATCATGTGATGTATTCATTTCATCTCACCCGTATATTGAAGCCACCCCATGGGAACTAGGAGGGAAGTAGCCAGCCAATAAACTGTCTGTTGAGCTTGACTACCAAAATTTAGCTGGTGCACAGCTCCATCCAGATCTGAAGATGGACAGCTCATCCGGTCCGAATTTCGGCCATAAATGATGAAACCTATTGAAAAGCTAAGTTTATACTCTCTATGTCTTGTACTTCTTTTTGATACTTCTTTTTGAATTATACATGCTCATGGATGTTGACTAGTGAATGCGGTAGACTAGTTCCTCCAGTATGTGTCCTCCGATGAGCTGGACCTATTCTTATCTCAAAAAGCATAATCCATGCACTGTTTTGTTTCTTGTTGTTGTTGTTTTATCTTGTTTGTGCTCAGACTATGTAGTGCTGAGTAATGAAGATGGTGTTGAGGAAAGCAATAGTCAGCTGGCTGATAACGACGAAGGCGGTACGTGACGATGAAATCATAAAATTTGATGTAAAAATGCTGTGAGGCCAGTGGCCAATACGCGTTGTTTTTTAGTTGTTTTATTCCACTCTGTGTGTGTGTCGGTGTGGGTGTGGGTGGGTGTATGTGTGTGTGTGTGTGTGCGTGTGTGTGTTTTGTGTCCTGTGTGAAGATGAGGCAGTGGTGAACCTACAGCGAAGTCTGAACTTTCAGCTAGGCGAAGTGCAGTCTTGTCATACGGACTTGGGACAGCTAGTTCACAGTCTGCAGCGGGAACTCTCGTCTCTGGAGACTAGCCAGGTGGCTGTCGCCAAGCAGCTCAAGCCACTGTTTGAAAAGATGATGCTGGTCAAGATCTCAGCAGATACGTTGCTCAAGGTTAGTGTTTGGCCAGTGGGATTGACTTTGGACTGTGGTACTGACCTCCACCCGTGGTGCGTTTGCAGTGGCGCGCACCCCGTCCATTCATGCCTGCTCTATCCTCTTTGAAGTCAGCTGTACCTTGTGAATGTGCTGGTCATAGTGTGCTGTGTGTGTGTTGGTGTGTTTGTGGTGCTCAGCGAAGCAATGACTTTGTTGGCCTCTCGGACAGTCAGACTCAGTCCTGGATTTCGGTAGTGCAGCGTGAGCGGCAGCGTCGTCGGCGCCTAGAGGAGGCCGTCGAGACCATAGCGCGCCAGCACAACGTCCTGGAGGCGTCCGTGATCAGCAAGTCTGCCGCCGTCAGCACAGACACTGCGGAGCACGACGAAACGGACGGTGGCTTGTCGACCTTCTCGCTGCACGCCACTCTGGACGGGTCCGGTGCACATCGTCCCAACACCAGCAACTCGTCGGATGATGACCAAAGCGAAGATATCTTTGTGGACTGCGTGGATAACATTAGCACTGGCAACTCGCGGGATGGCAGTGTCAGTGCTACTAACTTCTCGTCTGCGGATGCTTCAACAAATTTAGAAGCGGAAGAAGATACTCCACAAGACTGGCCCCTTGTGGTACGTTCAAAGTGATCGTGAATTTGGGTGTCCTTATGTACGGTAGATTTCTCATCTCCCGGCTTCTTTGCGAATACTTTCTTTTGCCGAATTTTTGATTTTCAGCTTGCTATTGTACGTTCGTCTGTCTCTTTTTTTAGAGGTCAGCCCGGAGTTCATCTTGTAGACAGCATAGATGCACGGTGCTGGATCGTCCCGATATTCCAGTCAACCTCTGGAGTATACTGAAGAACTGCATCGGCCAGGATTTGTCCCGGATTGCTATGCCAGTGAGTTTAGATTGAACGAGGTGCTGTTGGTTCTGCTGGCACTAGCGCTGCTGCTGCTGCTGCTGCTACTTCTGGGAAGGGCAGCAGTGCTTGATCTTGGACCATTACTGCAGCCTGTACTCAACAAAGTGCAATTCTACAAGTAATCATATTTTTAGCCGCATGCCACAACTTGTGTGAGTCAGGTGCTGGTTCGCGATCACATCCGGCTAACCTTAAGACGAGTGAAATTCGTCCAGGCTTTGGAATTATGTTATTCTTGAGGTGTTGTTATTTACACTATGCCTTTACGCTATCAAGGGAAAGACATGCACGATTTATACTGATTTGAAGACTGAAGTGATCCAAGTTTGGGACCTAGCCTTCACACAGCATTAAGATGTGTCCCAGGTACCGTGTCTTCTCTGCTGATGATCGCAGGGGGCTAGTGTTGTGAATATTCTTTACGCGTAACCTTTTGCTGCTTTGTGGCGGGTTCTGTACATGTACTTGCCTTGATGTTCTTTGCAATGTAGGTAATGATCAATGAGCCACTGTCTTTCCTGCAACGACTGTGCGAGGTCAACATGGAGTATAGTGATCTACTGGATCAAGCTGCTAAGGTCACCAGCTCCACTGAGCAAATGGCGCTGATCTGTGCATTTGCTGTGGCATCGTACAGCAGCACCAGCTATCGAACCAAAAAGCCCTTCAACCCTTTGCTTGGTGAGACTTACGAGCTGGACCGCACGGCTGACCTGGGCTGGAGATGTGTTTGTGAGCAGGTAAGGGGTTGCTCCTGTGCGTGTATCTGTGTCGACTTGTACCCCCACTGCATGGCAATGTGATGTGCCAATGGCGTCCCTGGTGCCTGGCACCACTACTGCACAGTGGTGCGAATGATGAATGTGTTAGTGGTGCTCCTGTATCCATGTGTCCTTGCAGTGCTAGTGCACTACAGTACTGTTCGTCGCCCAAGAACTGGGGGGTCAGCCTCGTAGCCTAGAAACATCTAGTCGGGTTTGTGAAAACTTCCTGTAAAATGTTTACATGGTGGACATGTAGTATTGTCCTGTATATCGTGACTCGTGGAACTTGGTGTTGCAAAAGTCTGCAAACTCATCTGCGTACGTCTCTATTTCTCTGTCGAATTGACTCTGGTGGAGGTGGGGGGGGGGGGGGGGGGGGGGGTTAGCGATAGGTTGCAATCTTTCTCTTTGGCCTCATGGTCTCAACTTCTTTGCTGTCCGGTTGGTCATTACAGCCGTCTTGATAGGACCGACGTTGAACCCTAAATGTCAACGTGGCCATCATAGCTTACCCATGACCCATGGCCATTATCTCTTCCCCCCCCCCCCCCCCCCCCCCTCTCTCTCTCTCTCTCTCTCCGGTTCCTAGGTCAGTCATCATCCACCAGAGAGTGCCATGCATGTGGAAAGCGAAGAGTGGCAGTTCTGGGAAGACTACACGATGTCGTCCAAGTTCCGTGGCAAATACGCGCAGATTCTACCTCATGGCTCAGCTCATCTTCTTTTCCGCCGTACCGGTCATCATTATACGTGGAACAAACCAATCACCACAGTTCACAATGTCATTGTTGGAAAGCTCTGGATTGATTCTGTAAGCTGTGCAGAATACGCCAGTGTGTGTTTCCGTGTGCCATCTGTCTGTCTGTTCGGGCAATTTTTTTCGTTGGAACCTGTGACTGATGAGATGTTTTAGCAGAGCTCTGAGCCATTTCGTAAATCAGAAACTTCGCCAGCACTACATTCCGCTCTTGACCAGTACCCCTTGCATGCGCACCGATCATTATAGCGAGGACACATCCGATGACAATAATTAGTGACTAGTTACGACCCTCCAGACAGCTGGTTTACTTTTGTAGACGTTATCATTGGCGGTTGGGCAGGTTTTGAATGAGTGAAACGAGGCCACAAATGCTGTACTGTAGGCTGGAATTGGCATACCTGGGCGCGTCTTGCATGAAACGGAGGGTTGTAATAATCAGTATCGTCATCCCAAGTGTCCTCGTCGTGGTGGCTGGTGTGTATGCAAGATATGTCGGTCGAAAGCGCGCTGTCGTGGTGGTACAGTTCCTGTCATTGCTGCCAAGCGGTGTGCGGCCTTTATAAAAGGTTTGTTTGCATGTGTGCAACGTCCTATTTATCATCAAGATCGTGAGTGTGTTGAGTATGTATGTATAGTGTGTGCCTTGCATGACGTGTGTTGTTGTGGTGTCGATGTTGGTATTTGCTTCATGCAGTCTGGTGACATGGCAGTTGTCAATCACACCACACAAGATATGTGTACGATGATGTTCCACGAGTTCAGCTACTTCTCCAAGTCACCGCCGCGACGAGTAAGTCACATGCTCCATTACAGTCACGCTGTGCTGCACAAATGTCTAGCTGTGGCTTATGGGTGCGTGCACGTATGTGTGCGTGTGTGTGCATGTGTGTTCATCTGGTGGGGGGGGGGGGGGGGGGGGTCAGGAATGAGCAAAACTTAGTACAGTAGGGGTTTTTGCTTCCTTTGTTTACTCATTGTTCAGGTGACAGGAACAGTGTACGACCGTACAAAGCTTCCTTGCTACAGTGTCACAGGCACCTGGGACGGCAGTATCAGCTCTAGCAAAGTGCTGGAAAGCAAGATTGAGAAGAAGTTACACGTAGCGACTCGTTGCGAAGCGCCGGTGGAAATCTGGCGGGCACGTAACATACCGTAAGTTGTCAACCGTGCGTGTAAGTTATTGTGCTGGTGACGTTCTCCTTACAGCAACCTGACACGAGAAAGACTCTACACTCATACCTCGTTTATCCAGGCAGTCCGGGACCGGGCGCTAGGTTTAAAAAAATGTGCACAGCTCACTAGTATTATGTACACATTGTGACTGGCCCAAGTCAGGAAAATGGCGTTTCGCATCATCGCTTGACAGAAAAAATGAACGAGTGGTGATATACCAACTGGAGCTCGCCCAAAGGGTACCTAGTGGACCAGAGTGCCCTTCATTTTGGTGTCCGGATAACTGAGAGATATCAGTGTATTTGTGTTAGGTGGCGTGGTCTTATTGCACCATTGTCTCCATATTAGAACTCTATCAGTACTGTCAGTGAATTACCAAGCATCAATCAGTTGACTACTGTCATGTTTCTATGTGTATGAGTATACACAAGTAACTGTGTTCCTAGCAGCTTTAAAGGGGAAGTCCGGTGAAAAATTTAAATTTCACAGTCCGTAGAGTTCGGGTCGCTGAGTCGAATGGTCTTTGTCCGAGGAGGCTGCGGCCTATGGTTCGTCAGATACGCCCAATCGAACATGTGCGAATTTGAGTTCGCATCACCCAGATCCAGGTGATGACGTCACAGCGTGCAGCCAGGTAGCCACACCATCTAGTTGTGTCAAAATGGCCGTATTCGGAGCGCGTTCGATTGGGGAACCGTTTGTCGCAGCTTCTTCGGACCAAGACCATTCGATTCAGTGTTACAAACACTATGTACCATGTGATTTTCAGCTCGGTAAACCTCGAGGTTATACCGTATTTTAGCCATTTCCAAGTTGGACTTTTTCCGTCGGCATGCCTCTACGTGTATACCATGTATACGGCTCTAGCAATACGCTGCGTGCATGCTAGCTGTAGTACAAACTCATCACACACGGAACTACTCCCGTACTGCCGTGCTGGAGTAGTAGCTACAACAAGACTCGAGTCACAACTGACACAAGACTCAGAAAACTAGTCAACACACGAACTACTTGTCATTGTACTACACTCGTATCAGTCGTATGTACAGTCATGTAGTCAGAGAACGTGCGTTTCTCCTTTACTTGCCGGTACGCGGTGCCGGTGGTTGTGCTTTGAGAAAGAAAATTTTAGTTTTCCGCTCCCGCCTCATTATTTTATGCTACAGCGATGAGTGCACAACGGTGACAAGTGACAAAACAGCGAACAGCTCCCGGACCTAGAACTTTCAGATTCCGTAGCGTTGCGAGCGAAGAGTCGTGCCCCGCCCGTGGTTCAAAGAGCCTGCACTGTTCTCCAATTGAGTAGTCCGAAATATGCCAAGTTCGCACCAAAACATCACCATGCGGGAGGCTACTGGAGTCTAAGCGAATCGGTATGGGACAACATTTAGAGCACTCGCATCACTCTTCTCCATTTTGGCGACTCTGCTCTCCAGCGATCTGATAATTATATCAGCCTCGTCTGCAATAGCTGCTGCTTCTTCATCAGTCGGATACTCAGCAGCGCTCACTCTTGACCGGCCCGCGCGGCCATTTCTTCAGCTGAATACCGAGGTTCTCAGCCCCAGACCGAACTCATGAAGGTCAGCCATTGCTGCGTCCTCACTCTCACAAGGAGTTAGGTCTTCGGGGTCGCTTGCACCACCTAATATCGGTCGCTAAATCATTCGAAATAGCACTGACACTATTGCTTTCACGCACTCCTTTTGACCTAGCTGCATGCTATGACGTTGCGGAGGGTGTGGCGCGGCCGCATGACGTCATGGCGCAGCCCCCGAAACTCAGTTTTTCAAACGGAAATATCTCGAGAACGCTTTGTCGGAGACACGTGGGACCAACACCATTCGACTCAGCGCCCGAAACTCTACCGACCCTGAAATTTAAATTTTTCACTGGACTTCCCCTTTAACTTTTGTTTCCCAGGGCATGTCGATCATTTCTATTGTTGATAAATGTCCTTGCTGCATGTGTGTGTATATAGTATGTGTGTATGTGTGTGCGCGTGTGTGTGTCTGTGTGTGTGTGTGTGCGTGCATGCGCGTGTGTGTGTGCGTGTGTGTGCCTGGGTATGTGTTTGTGTGTGCCTGTTTGTGTGTGTGCTTGCATGTGCCTGTGTGCTCCTCAGTGAGGGCCATAGCGCTAAGTACTGCTTCAGTGAGTTCACCTGCTGTCTGAATGAAGAAGATGACAGTGTGGCACCCACTGACAGTCGGCGTCGACCTGATCAGCGTGTGATGGAGACCGGCAACTTTGACAAGGCTAACGAGTACAAGGTGTTGCTTGAGGAGAAGCAGGTAAGCAGGGCCTGGTGGTGGTGGGGGGTGACGAGTGTGTGTTGTTTGTGTGTTGTGGTGGGGGGGGGGGGGTGATGAGTGGGTGTGATTGGAGTGGATGAGAGCCGCCTCGCCTGCATGCCAAGAAACGTCCGGTGTCCATAGTCACTTTACTCTGAACTGTAAATAGCAAGGCAGATGTGTATGGCATGTACATGTACTACTGATGGTGCTGTCATCTGTCAAATCCTCCCATCATCACGGATTGGTGCTGCATTCTAGTGAAGCAGTCTAAAAGGTGTATTCCAACACGACTATACCGTACGTGTTTGTTTCTCTAGCGCCAGCGTCGCCGGGATCGCGAGGCGAAAGTAGCGGAGGTGGAATCCCGGGGTGCCGACTCGTCCGTCGCCCGTCACAGGCCCCGCTTCTTCCGTGTGGAGAAGGACGAGATCACCAGCCTGATGACGCACCGCTACGTCGGCGGTTACTGGGAGGCGAAACAGGAGCAGGACTGGGGCGAATGTCTTGATCTGTACTCTCTGAATTGATCTGCTCTGCGCGGTAAGCACTGGCCACAATGGCAGCCAGTCCAAGCCTTGTAAGTTGTAGCATCAACTAGTCTGTCTAGGTAGTGGTTAAAGGTAATTACTAGCTTGTTATTACTGGTTAGGGTGGTACCTGCCAAGAGGCAAACTGGATGCTGATTGTTCTTGAAGATCAGAGATCAGCATGATACCAACATGAGACATCGTTGATTTCGTTCTTGCTACTTAGTCATGCAGTAGTTGATGAGATTGTCCTGTTTTTGTACCGCTACTTCTGCCCCCCGTGCTGCTTTAGCTTTGCTGAACCGTCTTTTAATTAACGCAGCTCCTGCTCCATGCAGATTTTTTTATCGTAGCTCTAGCTGTATAAAATAATTTTACCGAAGCTCCCGCTGTATAAAATAGTTTTACCGAAGCTCCCGCTCTATAAAAATGCCATGCTGGACAATGTGCAGTGGGTGTAGATGTATGTCAGGGCATAGTCTTTTCTACTCGCTGAGATGTTTTACTGACCCTCTTCTGGCTACTTTTTCTTTTCAAATTGCTGTGCAGGCATGGCTTCTTTGTTTTATTCTCGGTGTTTTTACTTGACCATAATCTACCCTTTGTCTTGCAGCTTCTTTTTTTAAAGTTGAAGTGCCATGTTACGTGCAATGTTCATAAACAATGACATGTACATTGTGGACGTCTGATATGAGCGGAAGAAAGTACTTTAAAAATCGTCAAGGTACGTCTCATCCAAAGCTGGGTCCCGCTTTTCCAATCGCGTAGACTGCGTGAACTTGTTAGTTGCAAACATGTCCTAGCAGCAGTAAACTGGAGTAATCATATACAGTGCATGTATGATGTATGATGATTATAATTATTGGAGAGCTGCAAATATTTTACCATATAAATAGCTTAAAAGTGGTGTAGCTATTTGTAATAGTAGACTTTCATCATCAAAGATGAGAAAAAGAATGACGGCGACGGGTGAATGCACTTTATAACCCGTGTCATGTGTCTAGGCTGTATATGTATTATGTGCTCACAAAATTATTGTCAGACAAAAAGGGGCAATTCCTAGCAGCTAGTATTGAGTTCAATGCCCTGGTGAATTTTACGAACTATCAAATTGCTCACGCTATTATTAAACCTACATACTGTATCTATCTCATTATTTGCAAATATTATAGCGTATCTCAAGTGATGCCCAGCCGTGCATGGGAAAGTAGTTCATTGCAGTCACCAGCCCGGGACATGGAAGTTAGTTTTGACAACAACACACTGGTCCTTCTCACTCTTAGCTGATAGCAGTGCTCGCTGCTTGCCCTTCTGGAGTGCTACAGGCAAGCTGCGAGGATAGTCACGGCGGCAAACGCCAGAAGAGTGCGGCTCGATGCAAGTGCCGACCCGGAGCTGCACGGCGCTTTGCCTGGTGTACACTGGAGAGATTGGTCTGCAGGTGCAGGTGCAGGTAAAGCAAGAACACAGAAATTTATAAGAGCAAACCTGAAGTGTGATGATAAGTAAATGTTATTCAATATAGCTACAAGGAAGACTACAGTCAAACTTCGCTAATAACGACTGCGGGTATAACGACAATTCGCGAATAACGACAGAATTTTCATGCCCAGAGCAAAGTGTAATACATATAATGAGACTTCGGGTATAACGACACTTCGCGAATAAGGACACCTTTTTGATGCCCCGCCGAGTGTCGTTATAAGCGAAGTTGACTGTAATTGTACTGTAAGCATTTCCTATATGTCGACATGTGTGTGTAAAATGTTATACGCTGATCGCACGGCACACAACGAAAGGTCCTCCTTGCAGCTATATTAAAACTGCTGTGTCCGAAACGCTTGTTTAGATGTTATTCATTTCCTTATTCCTGGGTGGTGCCCGGCACAAGGTTTGGAATGTATACTGTGGAATAACCCTTCGAAAATAATTCAAGAAAGTAAGCAGCAGCATTCGGCCCTTGAAAATGCTGCGTATCTCCTGTTTCAAGAGTCGGTATAAAACAGGCGATTTTTTCTTTTCCAGTCATTCAACAACTCAGCCTTCTCTGATGAGGTCTTAATGAACGAAATAGCTGTCAGCAGGAATTAAAAACAGTTCCAGTACTCCGAAGGAACCTCTGTTGCAGTGTGGTGGGGAATGCACGTGGTCGGCCGCAGAGCGCAACGGTGGTGGTGGTGTAGTGGACGCAGAAAATAATTCAAGACTGAATAATAAAAACTTCACTGTTCAAGTTCGAAGTCACCTAGCTATTTCTGCAAGAGTTGGCCATTGCTGCTTTATAATTGTAGTGCATGCCCTCAGATGTGGGCAGCACCAGTATTTCTATTCAATATGACGTCGACTAAGAACGAGCTCATTCGTACATGCATGCATACTCAGCTGCCCTACGCACACATACATGTGCGCACTGAGGCAATAGCCTCGTTATGAATCTCACCTGAGCCAGTATCATCCGGTGCAGTGTCTGTGACTAGCTGTGCATCGAATGAGCGCCTCAACTGTCTCCCTTCCGGCCCGACAACGCACCTGTACTCCCCCACATCTGCTGAGTCAAAGCTCTCAATGATCAGTTGGCTGTCAGTGGATTTGAGCCGCACTTGGTCGGTGCCGAGCTGCTTCTTGTTAGCTGGAGAGGAGAAGTACCAGGTTGCGGGCATGTTTGGATGGTCTTTCACAGCGCACGAGAAGTGCGCTGCTGAGCCTTGCTTGACCATGCGCCGACTCTCGTGTACGCTCTCCAGAAAGGCAAGTGCTGGTGCTGTGTTCAGCATCACGGGAGAAGACATGAACAAAAAAACAATAGAAATCAGTATGCGATTTTAGTTACATGATTTTCTTTGGGCAGTGCTATTAGGCTTCAATCGCTGTCCAAAGTCACTAGCTGCTGTTCTACCGCAACAGTAGAACCTGATTATGACTACGAGTTAGGTACAAATGGAATCTGCTTTGTGCTACTATGTCCTTTATGATTCCCATACAGACTACCATGTGTTTATCTGCAGCCCTTTGACATGGAGGATTTGTGTGAGCATGCTGTGTATCGTGTACACCATGTCCCTGCATACTGTATTCAGTGCTGACAGCCTCGGTAATGCTATGATAAAGTGCCCCACTGCCGGTACCTATGTGTGGCCCTAAGTGCACACCACGCACATGTAGATGCATAGACATAATATTATGTAGATGCATAGACACCGTATGGATAAGTGGGAGTCACGGCTGAGGAAGTCTGAAGCAAGAACGAGCTAATGTTTGGTGGTCTGGTTCATAGAAATTGGGGGGGGGGGGCTGGGCATGGTATGTTCCCAGGCAGTGTGTACCATTGTGTACTTGTGGTCCATAGGCCAGCAGCATTGGTGGGAGGGTACAGAAATCGAGCTCCCAAGAAGGTCAGGTACAAGCGGCATACAACACTGTAAGACAATTCTCTTGTCAACCACCAACATACCTGATACAGTCAGCATAGTTTTCCCTTTGGCCTGTCCATGTGTGTTGTGAGCCGTGCATTCGTATTCGCCACCATCCTTGGCCTCCACACGGGTCAAGTTGAGAATCTTGGAGGCGATGCGCGTGCCACTGGCCAGATGGGTCCAGAAGACCTTGGGTCTGGGATAGCCACCCGCCTTGCACTGCAGGAGCGCTGCCTCTCCGCTATTGACCTCACGGTGGCGTGTCAGCTGAGAGATGACTGGCTCAACTACACGCAGAGAACATACATGAACAGGACAGAGTTTATAGATGGACATTTTCTGGGTGTGTCCCATGCTAGCACTGGCATTGTGTCGGGAATATTTTCTTTCTGGCGAACGGTTTCCTTTCTGAGTCAGGGATTACATTATTATACAAACACTGTCAAACTGTACGCACATTGAATTTGACCTCAACAACCAGTCCGGTTGGCCAGCCTCTTTGCGGGGCACCGATGTGTGTTGCCTGCTGAGGGGATCATGTGTACCTGCCGTATCGTACACAAAGTATGGACGGCTGAGGTATGGCCGGACGAATATCAAAACTTCTGACGGTCCTGATTATGGCATGTGTCACCAAGAGTCGTTATGGAATCTCGCCTAGTCTTGGTATCGCGACATGGCCACACTGCCTACGGGGAATTCCCCAGTGAAATAGGAAATTGATGTAAATGTACAGGTTGTAGTTACTGTACTGTTCTTACCAGCAATGGTTGCCGTGACGTTTCCCACACTGGTGATGCACGTGTACACACCACCATCATGATGGCTGAAGTTGTGGAAGCGAATCTGATGATCCTGGTAGAGGTTGCCGGGCAACCAGCCAATGATCTGTAGGCGAAGCAAGCGAAACAGGAAAACGAACGGCAAAGGGCATCGTTACTGTGGATTTGTGCAATGGACAAGTAAGGCACATTTGCAAGGCTGTACACCACAATTACGAGCACTGCTGTACTCATAAATGGGCTCGGGCATGTTAAAAAGACTTGTGATGATGTGGGCATGGTAGACATATTCATTGTAGATCTCTTGCATAGTACATGGACTGGGTCTAAACCGGCACATGTACGTATGATGGCTTTCTTGCATGGCATGCAGGCTTCTGTACAATAGAGTTCTTCTGATCCAAGGCAACAACAAAAAACTATCAACAGTGCACGCACGGGTACTATACGTTGCCATGTACCTGTTGGAGTACATCATTCATATTGTCTGTAGACTGACATGCTTCCACTGTGAGTGCAGCCATTGCCAGGTGCATCTAGACTATAGCGTGGCTGGCATACCTTTGCGATGTGGTAAGCCATCTACACTGCCATTTGTATCTACGAGTACTACACGTCTAGGTATGAACAATCAGTTATGTACAGTCGTGTAGTGTCTATTTCCTGCTCGTAGATATTCATAGACACACTAGGTCACTAAGGTGTAAGGTGGCTTGTGTCACGACTGCCGTCATTTCTGCACTATGTTATTCAGATCACTTCAGTCTTCTACACCATGCACGTAGGTGCAGCCATCATGGTATGATTTTCCAACAGGTTTTCGTTGCCGGAAATGCTCCTAGTCAATTGGCCATAGCTTGCTTGAATCACGTCGACTTGAGTCCCCCCAGTCCAGGCCGATCTCCCACTCCACTACTTGTAATTATGGTAAGGGTCGCTTGCGCACAAACAGTACCGAGGTGGTGCGTGAGGGGTGTTCAGGGTGGCAGCACTTCCCGTTTCACTTCCGTGGTGTCTGACACCGATACTGCGCGATAGGCGATACAGCTCCACATTGGTAGATCTACTGCGTCTGTAGACCTACAAGGCTGCATACTCCAAACAGCCCAAAGTGGCAAAGACGACCTAGGCCAACACACCTACTACTTCAGTGCTGCTACTCCTAGGCTATGGCTAGCATCCAGAGTCGCCATTGGTCACTTGGTGGAGCGTCAGATCCGGTACCG
This sequence comes from Sycon ciliatum, assembly GCF_964019385.1. Classification (NCBI taxonomy): domain Eukaryota; kingdom Metazoa; phylum Porifera; class Calcarea; order Leucosolenida; family Sycettidae; genus Sycon; species Sycon ciliatum. Next base: position 30,684,359 of record NC_088644.1, read on the forward strand.
TAGCCATTCCATTTCGGCATAGTATACCTCCACCTCTTTCGACCGAGCTAAGTCGCCGAACGAAGCCATGAAGATCTCTCTACCACCTATAGTATACTAGCTTTGTCTGACTTCGAGAAGTCAGCCAATGCCAATCAATCCACGCCACTGAAGTTTCGTATCCTTACCTTCGCTCTGCTCTTGTTTCGGAATCTTCTTGCGTTTACCCACCAGCTGACTTCCACTTCGGGATCACGACCGGGCTCCAGGTGACAATCTAGGTCGAAGCTAGTGCCTGGCGTGCGGACCAGGGCCTCGCCTTTCTGGATCGGAATCAGCCTACCGCCGCGGACATTCTCCTTGACAAGCATGGAGATACTTTCCTGGGTTCCTTGCTTCAGGCCTTGCCCTGCGCGTTGTAAAAGAAACAGATAAACACAATAGTCAATATGTATTGCAAATACACACGGTGAATCATTGCGGTGGAGGGGAACGCACCGCTGGCGAAATCGTGCCTGCCCACACATTCCGACTCCGCAGATTATGACTTACTAATAGTAGTACTCAATAACTGACTTATTCAGTATGTGGCAAAGGAGCCTTCATCACAATACATCACTTCATACCGGAGTACTGATGATCCCCCCCCCCCCCCCTATCATCATCATGAGCTCTGATCTGAAGGGGTTGTTACTCGAAGTACATCCATGTCCCACACTGGGCCACAGTGTCTTTCCCCCGCGCAACATTATCAGGCCGCAGCATAAACATGTAGTTCTATCCCGGCTTTATGTGATCAATTCCATAGGACACTTCGCGGTCGCCTCTTGATAAGCCAGTCAGTCCTCTTGCTGCCATGTATTCTTTTTTTTTGCGTTTAGCAGCAACCGCGATAATTATGTGCATGCTGCCAGTGCCAGGGATTGCATGTTGGCCGGGGTTGCTGTAACACCGGATGACTCGGTTCTTCTTGAAACTCCCTTATTTTGATTTAGCCAGCTTACACTTGACGTGGGCAAGGCACTAGCAACGCATGGATATAGAAACACATTTGTTCATTTTGCTGACCCCGCTGCCTGGGGCAACAGACCAGTGTAGAGCAAATGGGCGACTTCACAAACTGTTGCTTCCGACCTGAAACCAGTGTCGGTGGCCGTTTTGACTTCGCAACAGCTGTCTGATGATCGCAGCATGCTAACGTTGCTCGCGGGAAAAGGGTCGGAACGCCTCTCTGGAGTACGGCTGTGGGGCGAAGGTAAACGCTCGTGTTTCATCATGCCATGACCGCCAACTAGACGTGTAGCAAGTTTCTAACCCTATCCGTTACCAGAGGGAATTGCATTTACATGTACATAATTATGATCCACCGACCCGTAACACGCCCTTCCGAGCTGGCAGGCAAACAAAAGCCTTCAGCCTAGATTGCTGTATGCCTTCACACCCGCTTGCCCTGGTCTCATTCCTTTGTGAATCTCAAATACAATCAATGTCAACGATATACAATCCTGTACTTGTACATGTACATGTACATGGCTTTTTTTAATTTTTATCATTATTACTAGTTGCAGGCCATAATTATTACAGTAAGGTGTGCAGTTTGTGGTGCTTGTGGTGAACCTGGACAGGCTCAACATCGTTGACAGCAAGTCACGTACGTGGCTTGACCCTCTAGCCTAGGTCTCTTGACTTCACCACTGTACTAACCGTTAACGCAGTGACCTTACTATGATGTGAGGCTACTGTGAAGTACCTATCAATGAAGCTGGATTTTCTCAATCTGTCTGATCAATTCTGAGCTGGTTTGCGGCAGGGACCAAGAGCCTACAGCCTCCTGTTGCAGAGAAGCACAGAGTACCTCGCAGCACGCCAAACTGAAGCAAGCAATTCTCATGATTACTTCGCACCAGTACTACGAGTACAAGGTACATTGACGATGACCGGATGTATCGATTGCAACCTTCCCCAGTAGATTAGTACTTCAAAGTATTTGCTGCTTGGTCCACTATTGAAGGTCTCAAGGTACGGCTGCTTCCGTCCTAGACATCTACGGAATTCGAAGGTATACTGTATTCTGTACTAGTAGGTCGCGGTTGCTTGGTACATGAAGTCATTCAGTGACGCATGATGCACGAATTCCATGGTGGCGTGTCTAACAGAAGTCTTTGAGCGTTTTTCCTTCTCGGTCGCGCACGAAGTGATTATATTTTATCCTCTTTATCTGTAGAACTAGGAATGGAGAGCGTCGATGTCTGCCAGCTGGCATGTCCTTCAAGTTCAACCTTACCCGCTGGTTGCTGTCCAATCGCCTCTTTCGTGTCTTCGCATACACCGTGAACCCGGGTGTCCACTGGTTGAACCCAGGTATACACTGGCGTTCGCCATCAAGTGACGTTCGCCCAGTGTGACGTCATGCGACAGGCGATTAGTTCAGGATGCGGGACCCTGGTCCACTAGTTATACAGTCATGTAACTCTGGTTCACCAATGAAACCATCTTCTGCTCCGATAAGGGACTAGCAAGGCGTGTTGGTGTGTAAGTCACTAATGAAAGTAATGCTATTGTTGTATTCCACAATAGCTACATGAAGCGTTATGCCAAGAAGAGGTTGGTGCGACTTCGGCGATACTTACATGTACATGTATGTATGTCCTTTCAAGGCCTGTCAAGGGCCAATGGGTACACGAGGCATGCCTTGAATCTTTGAGCCAACACGCTAGATACCGCTCAATATTACTAGTCATGACTGCCGATACGCTGCTCGAATGTCATCTGCTTCCGCGATTCGTGGTGGCGGAACTTCGACACACACGCATGCACCGATATCTGTGTATTTCGTGGTCCACACGACCTGTATGTGCCCACCAAGCATGATATCCATTACCTTACACCATGGGTACATGACATGTTATTCGCCATCCTGGCCTAAGGGATTCAAGTCAGTAGCATCTACTCACGGATCCTTGTAATCAGGAAGCAACTCCAACTCAGTCGTACTTTGGAAGGAGCCCTGTGGGTTTGGGAGCCTTTTAAGAAGCAAGGGCCGTTCACACCAAGTTCGCCTCAACTCATATCCTTGCACTCCTAAGATCTTCTCAATGTCACACCTCATGATCGCAGAGGGTGATGAGTGTAGGCTCATTCGGCCACTTGAGTTTACATAAAATCAAAGCTGATCGTGATCCGATTGCCTCCCACAGTGTACCAGTGTTAATGCGGTAACCCTACCTCTCCTCGTGTAACCTTCGACACCGATGGTTACAGCATAACATCAATCTGCGACCACTGCACATTTATTACATCTCCCACAGAACCTTACCCGACACCCCCTGTACACGCGAGAGGCAAATAGGGCATACAATATAGACCCTCGGAGCGCTATCGGCATTGCCGGGAACGGATCGGGGAACTCCTGAAAGGCTTGTAACAGGGAAGGTAGAGATAACAATAATCACAGCATTGTTTCTCTATCTTCTGCACCTACCCATGCACCGGACAAGACACCTTAACTTACTTACCTTCAACTGGCACAAACTGACCCATCCAGTGAAGTAGTAGTAATGGCAGCAACGCGACTTTCAGGACATTCGACATCGTCTCTCTTTGGGGAAGGGGGACCACTTTTCAAAACCCTCGCAGGCTAATCAACGTCGTGTGTCTCGCACACCTCTAGCCTGAAGGTCTTCTTCTCTCTGTATGGTGAACACAAGCGTGTCACAGTGCGCGCAGTGTTTCTCTGTTCCACAAGTATGACACACGACTTGACTGCTGCTCTCCAGCACGTACGGTTGAAATCAGAAAATTGAGACTTAACCCTGGAGGAATAAATTCCACGAAGCTTCGGGCCAAAACGGTTGCAGCAACCTGCGGATATGCAGCCGAGGCCTGAGGTGCTTGGCAGACAACGAACCAGCCAAGATACACAGATGTGCCTTGGGGCAACGAAAGATCAACTCTGGCAAGGAAGGGTCGGTGACTCTTCATTTTCATTGCTGGCGCTGCCCCCACTCAGCTACCGGGTATACCATTATCCACTATCCATTACCCCGATCAAGCCGAGGTGAGCACAGCGGCAACACGATGTGTCGTGCGATACGACACGGGTATGGTCATTTCCCAAGTACGTACATGTATATGTGCCTCACACCAAGAGTCGACGCTCTACTCTCCGTCTCTCTCTCTCTCTCCCTTTCTCTCGGCGATCCGTCGGCAAGCTGCGGACAGGTCGGAAGCAATGCATCACACACGGCCGTGCGTGCAGCGAGCGAGCGCCGGATGAGCGCGCATGTCGCGACGGTAGAACACAGTGGCATGTAGGCCGGCGGCGATACAGATCAGCTGTGTTTCCCAGTGTGTTCACGTGAACACCTCTCACTACCGACCAGTACCAGTTTGTTGTGTACTACTGTAAATAATTGGCCAGCAGTGTATTCAACTTGAAGTGCTATCAACAGTTGAACACAAAATATCATCCACTTTAGCTTCCAAAAACCTTCAAGACTGACATACATGTACATGTAGGTTGATTTCAGAGTCGCTACACATGTACACTGTACATGTCATTATTGTAAATAATTGCCGCATCACGGTGGGGCACCTGTGTGGATGTGTCACGTGATAATGAACACAGCAGCCGTGACCGTATCCAGTGTTGTGACACCGTGTTGCACATGAAAATGGCAAAATAGTTGTTCACCAATGGCAATGCAGTTATCAGTCCTGCTCGCATCGCACCATCATTGCATCACGCTGCGTACATTTAATTGTCTTGGTCTTTGTGACTTTCAATTCAATCTCGACTTTTTAGATTCTCGATAGTGCTAGTGTGTGGAGGGCACGCTGTATTATAATTGACCAGGATCAATGCATCAACAGCAGAGTACAGCCATACTGTACATGTACAGGTAGGTACATGTTTGCTGTACAGTGTCCTGTTGGAACAGAGACTCGTCTATCTACATTCTACGTCCCAGTCTGGCGCGCATGTGCGTGCGTATTGAAAGTGAAAGTGTGACCGCACGGCTCGTGTACCCACATACCCCCCCCCCCCCCCCCAACCCCATTCATCCTCACACCCGCGCACGCACATGCACGCACACGTTTGCCAGGAAAGGGAGGCACGATTGGGATTCATGTACATCTAATCACAGTCAACACTACTGCTGAGTACTAGTAGCCGGAACACACGATCGACTGGTCAACTGTGAAATGCTGTGTACATGGATGTCGGTGAACCGTGTGTCATTCACTTCAGGGTCTTCTCTATAATTCGTCTCTCTCCTAGAGCTCGTCATCAAGCACCAAGAACCCAAAAAACAGTAGCCATCGGCTGGCTGTTTGGCTGACATGTCCCCCCAGAGAGACAGCGTTGTATCCATCCAAAACCCTGGTCTACATAGCACATTGCCCTACAGAATCCTTTGCTTTAGTCGACTCTATCATGAACACAACAATCGCTCATAATGTAGTATCGTTTCTCTGGATCATACGTGCACACTCTTGGCTTGAAAATGAAAGCACCGTAAGTCCAAGCTTAGAGCTACACCTGGACAAACGTTTTAAATGCGACTCGTGTATTCCGTGGTCAGACCGAGACCTGTTAAAGATCGGCCTTCCAGGATCATGCAGTCTAGAATACTAAGAATAGTATTGTTATCCACTTTCCTAGTTGTGAGGGGTAGGTATTCTGGCAAGCAGGTGCATGGCGTTAAGCAGGTGCATGGCGTAGACAGAATCTGATAATCCTTGGCATTCTCAGTTGTCCCTCGCACGAACGCTTGGACGGCTGAATGTGACTATCAAACCATCTGTACATATCTCATGGCTAGTATTCCTTGCTCCGTAGATCTAAACCCTGCCCTTGTTCAAGTACATGTAGTACCTTCGCCAATATGGCTCTTCCTGCAATGCTATCAGGGACGAGGGTAATCTCAGTGTAGAAACTAGTTCTGGAGCGTCGGATGAGGTGCGGCTGTACGTTGTACCAGGTAAGAGTAAATAACCTTGGGTGTACCATACCATGGGCACTATCATGGTTGGGGAAAGGCAGGATAGTTCACGTTCAATCACTCATTGGTTTAGTATTTGTCTCGACTTCATGGCTAGATTCCAATGGTGGATTGGTGCGGCCCTCGGGGTTCCCTCGCAAAGATCTCCAGTAGTACTACGAGTGGTAGGGTGAACCATGCAATTTTCATGTGAGTTCTCCCAGATCTTGACCGCCATGATTCTCTGAAAGGCGATCATCACTAGTTCTAGATTGTAAGCGATTGACAGCAATACCCCCAGGGACGGGCGGTTATGAGCAGTTGATTTTTCTCGTTTGTGCGACCCAGCTTCAGGCCTTCCTCCTCCTCCCGGATATGCTGAGTTTGGTAAATGTAAGGGAAACTTGAGCCGAGGAAATACAAGACCGTTCTCTTTCAAAGGAACCGACTCGAATGCCTTCAAAAAGGCGAAAGGCAATCGCCGTTGTCGGCCGAAATAGCACTGCAAACTTGTTGAGGAACTATCACCTTGTCTTGATCTTGTGCTACAAGGCTTGTCCCTGGCACTCTCTGTGCAGCCGTTAAATCTAATGAGACTAGGCTCGATATGATCGTTGATTCGATAGATACTGAAGAACCAACGACGTCTTCACTGAGTGGAAACAGATGCCTGTAGCCGCCAGATACCCATTGTTTCCACGCACGACTTTCCTGTTTGCTTCGCGCTAGTAACTCCGCCAACAGGATGCGCTGTGAGCTCGAGTGCAAGTAGCTGAGATATTGCGCGGGATGTGGCAACTGGGTGGGTGCTGTTGCCACTGTTTCTGCTGTTGCCACTGTTTCTGCTGCTAAGGATGTCGGCGAGAGAAGTGCAGCTACCAGCATCCACTATACCTATCCGAATAGCAGTTATCTTGTCATTTGTCCTTCCTGCCGCCTCCAACACTGATCCTTCCTGCCACCTCCAAAACTAAATTCGCTACCACTACAATCCTAATAGTGAATGCAGCATCCATAGTTCCATACGGCTACATGTGCCAAGAGCAGGCACGGTTAGCTGACTCCAGCGCAGGTCATAGTACAGTCATGTAGATTCCACATGTTACGAAAAGCGTGACCACAGATGCAAGTCAGTTCACAGTCACACACTATTGCCGTAGCACTGTGAACCAATACCGCATCGTTAAGCATGTACACTGTCAGGAGGGATCACTTCGTTACTCCTCACTTATTGCCCCGCGCTAGAACAATGTTTTACTCTTTTGCTGACGTTCAACCCTTCAGACCGTGAGGTGCCACAGGAAGAGCAACCAGAATCGCACGATATTCACCTGGTGAACAAAAGGTCACCAGCATGATCAATTTGGAATTCTCGCTCCAAACTGCGTTCGACGCTTTTGCTGTTCTTCTGTCCTTTGCTCCATGTAACACAAGGACAGCGACAACGCTTCAAAGGTGACCGGGGCATCTAAATAGGCGGCGTGTAATCATTAAATGACCAATTCTACTGCCGAGTAACGGCCTGGTATCTAGTCTACGAATCGTACACGTATAGTTCAAGACGATCGTTTATCACATCCTCGAGACTTTTTAAAGGGGAAGTATACCCTAAAATCAAATTTTCACCAGTTGTAGTCTTCGGGGTGCTGAGTCGAATGGTCTTGGTCCGAGGAAGCTGAGACGCTCCCTTCCTACTTGAATCCCAATCGAACTCGCGCACTTCCACCGAAACTGGGTGACTGCGCCCTACTAGATGGGGATTTGTATGCAAAATGTCACTAAAAGCGCCATTTCGTTCTTATAAAAGCACGGATGACCGCGATTGGCCCATATGTTGTAGTCTTTTGGACGCTGAGTCGACTGGTTTTGGTCCGAAAAGGCTGCGATGTAGCGTTCCTCCTTTATTCCCAATCGAACATGGTTGAACAAGCGGTCACGTGCTCCTGCGTACACCAGTCAGCTGGTCACCGTGCCTGCAGGGTACAACTTACTAGCCTGTTTGACCTTTTTTGGGTGCAGTCCTGTCACTCGAGTTGAACTCGAGTTGAACCTTGGTGTGAAAGTTGTCGCCTGCTGGCGCGGTGACCAGGTGATTTGGGCACCCAGGAGCACGTGACCGCTTGTTCAACCATGTTCGATTGGGAATAAAGGAGGAACGCTGCATCGTAGCCTTTTCGGACCAAAACCAGTCGACTCAGCGTCCAAAAGACTACAACATATGGGCCAACCGCGGTCATCCGTGCTTTTATAAGAACGAAATGGCGCTTTTAGTGACATTTTGCATACAAATCCCCATCTAGTAGGGCGCAGTCACCCAGTTTCGGTGGAAGTGCGCGAGTTCGATTGGGATTCAAGTAGGAAGGGAGCGTCGCAGCTTCCTCGGACCAAGACCATTCGACTCAGCACCCAGAAGACTACAACTGGTGAAAATTTGATTTTAGGGTATACTTCCCCTTTAATATGTTCACCTATTCTGGTGGTGTATTTGACAGGCCATGTCCATCACAGAACGAAATTGGCGTCTCTAAATGGACCGAAAGGCTCCGCGTGTCATCCCAATCGCTATCGGTCAGACTTAGTGCAGCGCTGCTATTATCCTTTAGTATGGTACCTATGAACTTATAAAATAAACCTGTGACTTTGTATAGTGGGGAGAGTGGGGTTGCCAAGATCAAGACCGCTCATGTCAGAGTACGTCTATCCAATAATAGATACCAGCTCTTCCGGCGTGCGATCACGGCCCGAGTGAGAGGCGACTTGGCTGTCACTGAAGTTACTGTGGACTCGATGGCAAGTAGTCCCGAAGTACAGTAAATCCTGAATGAATCTCTCCACCGTTGCCGTATTCTGCATTGGAAGCTTTTTGCCCAGAGAACGCCCTTCATTATGTAAACGGAAGGGTACACGCGGCACTGGGTCGCATTCAGCAGGATGATGGGTGAACAGTAATCTATCTTCTTTCCTTGGGTTTGCGTCATTGGTTTGCCAAAGGAGTAGGGATGCTAGTGCCCCGTGCCACAGTGGCGCCTGGAAATGGTACATGTACTTGTAAACGTGGTTGACGATGCATGTATCATAATTATGCAGGCGCTTGATGGCAAACACCCCATGCTACATGTAAATGCTGGTGTTTTGCTTGATTCGCCGCAGCAACGTTATGATCCTGCGGCTGGGAGAGGGTATGCCACAACAAATAGCGCTTCACCTGCGAGGAAGACTTAGATAATCCAACCAACTTGCGAAAGGAGTTCCATAACTATTCCATGTGCAATGTCGTTATGTGTGGGTGATTGGCTGTGACTTGTACATTGATATGCTGGGCACAATAGAACAAGGCGATGTCCAAAGAGGGATGGGAAAGGAAAGGACATAGGGAAAAATCCAATGGGAGGAACGTTGTTAGCTCGATGGCGGCCCGCTGGCAGGACGGTACAATTGGGATAACTGAGATTTTGTTTCGCTTGCAACACCTGTTTCCAGATCATTATTGGCTGAAGCTGACTTTGGAGATCGATCTGAGGTGAAAAGGGATCGGATGCGCACGAGGTAGATTTGTAATCCCAGCTCATCGCGTGTCATGTAGGGTGTCATGTTTGCGTGTTCGCCTAGTTGTGATCCAGGCCTGCAAGGAGGAAATCTCAGATTTCGCCGACCGGATCGTTTCTGATTCTACTCTCGATTGTGACACCTGCATAATCATGATAAATACTATACCCCGCTGTCTGTTGATTACTCATTGTAAATGAGCCCTCGACCTTTACTATGCTAGTTTTATTTGCAGCCGAGTGCACTCTTGTTTGAAACGCTCTGCCACTACAGGCAGTCAACAATTTGACCAGAAAGGTAATCCTGAGTTGATACTAGACTGCATTCCACCAATGCTTATGAGTGATGGTACAGTGTAGATATAATCATGGGATACAATGTACTTCGGCGGTCCAGATATCCTGGTAATTATACTATAGTAGTCTGCATTTCTCTCTTTCTCTTTCACTCTCTTTCTTTCTTCCCCCCCCCCCTCTCTCTCTCTCTCTCTCTCTCTCTCCCTCTCTCTCCCTCTCTCTCTCTCTCTCTCTCTCTCCCTCTCTCTCTCTCTCTCTCTCTCTCTCTCTCTCTCTCTCTCTCTCTCTCTCTCTCTCTCTCTCTCTCTCTCTCTCTCTCTCTCTCTCTCTCTCTCTCCATCTCTCTCTCTCTCTCTCTCCTTCTCTCTCTCTCTCTCTCTCTCCATCTCTCTCTCTCCATCCTCTCTCTCTCTCTCTCTCTCCCTTTCTCTCTCTCTCTCCACCTCTCTCTCTCTCTCCACCTCTCTCTCCATCTCCATCTCTCTCTCCATCTCTCTCTGTCTCTCTCTCTGTCTCTCTGTCTCTCTCTGTCTCTCTCTGTCTGTCTCTCTCTCTCTCTCTCTCTCTCTCTCTCTCTCTCTCTCTCTCTCCATATCTCTCTCTCCATCTCTCTCTCTCCATCTCTCTCTCTCCATCTCTCTCTCTCCATCTCTCTCTCTCCATCTCTCTCTCTCTCTCTCTCTCTCTCTCTCTCTCTCTCTCTCTCTCTCTCTCTCTCTCTCCATCTCTCTCTCCATCTCTCTCCCTCCATCTCTGTCTCTTCATCTCTGTCTCTCTCTCTCTGTCTCTCTCTCTCTCCTCTTTCTCGCGCGTTCTCTGCCTTTCTCACGCCTTTTTTTCATATCTGCCCCGACGCCTCGAAGCTGTTATGGTTCCTACTTCACATTGGCCCATGTCATAAACGTTGCGGAAATATGATCGATGATACATGTAGCGCCACAAATGTCAATCATATGATAACGTCACAGTACTACTGTATGCTTTTAAACAGTTACTGAAAATCGAGGAACACTGTGCACTTACGTTTTACGATCAGGCTCAGTTCGTTGACGTCACTCCCGGCTGTGTTGGTAGCACTGCAGACATAGGTACCCGCGTCACTGGGTATTATGGAGCTGATGGTCAGGTTCACAGAACTGTAACCTTCCACTGTTTCGAACTGGTGGTGCTCGGAGTGCTTGTCGACCTTTCGCCAGTTGACCAGGGGCTCGGGATGACCACTGGCAGTGCAGGGAATATTCACGCGATGTCCAACCACGACCACGTGACGAAGCGAGACGGAGTCCAGGACAGGCAGCACTATAAAGTCGACAGCAACCGCGGGTAAACCACGCAGTCATGTTATGATATCGCCATTATCGGTAAAGAGAAGCAGTTGATATACCCAGTGCAGACTGTATGTAACCTCTTTCGTACTTTCATCGTCTTTACATGACTCCAGCACTCACCCTAGTCACGATCAATGCATGTGCATGTGAACAGGGCCGCCAGGGAGTCGTAAAATACGGTAGGTAACGACTCCCTAGATCCCTGGCGTTAACATACATCCTAGCAAGTACACAACTGTGAGCCTTGCTTGATAGTTCAACATGTTTCAGGATAACAGCAATCGTCGCAAGACCGGGACTCTACCAACCAGCGTATGGATATACATGTAGTCAGGAACACTGTTCCCAACACACGTGTCCTCCGCCTTGTGACCTGCTCAGTGTTATCCTCAAACATGCTAGCAATACAAGTGTGGTGGGCGTTATCAGCCAGCTGGGGTAAGAGAGGGAGGGAGGGGACACATACAGGGAACATTGTTATCATAGATGGTGGGCCTCAGGATACGCCAACTCTTCACTGGCTAGACTGTGTAGGTAGTCTGTACGAGTTTCGTATTTTTTGACATTGTGAACTTTACTCCTCTAGGAGACGACGTGTATTTCACGCATGTATGGGTTATTTCACGTTTATTAGCCGCGTGTATGGGTTAGTCCATGTGACATCTGTACATGGGGTCCTCGCCGGTGGTAGTGTATCGTACAGTTCCAGACCTGCGCCTATTCCATCGGCACGATTGTATTCATGTCAAGAATGGCGTACCATGACTGACTGTGTCAGATCACGGGAGGGCCCTGGCATGCATGTGCCGCCCGTGGGGTAACTAGGGTTCCAGCCGGGAATAACCCAGTAGTTGCCTGTGTTCGTGGCAGCGTGACCGGTAACCGTGACCTGGGCTCGGGCAACTGTAACCCGGGAGGGGGGGGGGGCTGTAACGCGAGAAAGCCTCCGTCACACTCACAACTTCACACAAGCATCAACTCCGCAAGCTGAACTCGAGTCCAATGGGTGTGATCACCAGTGTTCGCGCAATCCGTGCCCTTAGTGCAGGTTCCTTTCTGCATTCTATTTCTAGTGTCACAATTATTATGACTGTATACTCTGTGGCAGTTAACGATTAAGCTGACTACCTACCTTGCAATTGCAACCATGCTCTCTGTCCTGATACGTGGCACGCGTAGCGACCACCATCGCTACTCGTCACAGCATTCAGCGTCAGACTAAACGTCCAAGGAGCTTGACGCTGCTGCTCGTGTGTGGCAGGGGTCAGTTCAGCTAGCGACCATCTCAGCCGGGCACTGGTACTGGAAGAGGTCAGCCGCTTTCCATCACGTGACCAGTACACGTCACCGGGTTGCTGGTTGCTAGCGGTAGAGGTATTGACCTGCAGGCCTTGCTGTATCGAGCAGAGAAGCTGGAGTCGGGAGGTTTGCCTTGCTGGTAGGGGAGACGAGGAGCTAAGCGTTCGCGGCGAGTTCCAGTCCAAAGCATATTTGAGTGTTGGCCTGGCAGTCAGTCCTGTTAGCAGAAAACCGATCACATAACCTGAACATATCGGTCAAAGATCATCCGATCCCCCTCCGACAGCTGCGCTGCCTTTCATGTCAGCATTATGGCGGTCGACCCCTCTATGAGTGGATGGATTGGGAGGGTTTACAATGCGTCGAACTACTGGGCACTTTAATGTCATCAATGATATCATTATAGATGGCCCGTTGAAGTGTTGGATGGGGCATTTACGGTCCGAAGCACTGTTCAAAGATAACGATGTAGCTTGCACAGACGGAGGAGGAGAGGGTGTGGGAGTGTGGGAGTGTGGGAGAGAGAGAGAGAGAGAGAGAGAGAGAGAGAGAGAGAGAGAGAGAGAGAGAGAGAGAGAGAGAGAGAGAGAGAGAGAGAGAGAGAGAGAGAGAGAGAAAGAGAAAGAGAAAGAGAAAGAGAAAGAGAAAGAGAAAGAGAGAGAGAGAGAGAGAGAGAGAGAGAGAGAGAGAGAGAGAGAGAGAGAGAGAGAGAGAGAGAGAGAGAGAGAGAGAGAGAGAGAGAGAGAGAGAGAGAGAGAGAGAGAGGTATCCTTTGTGCACATACCTCAATCAGTCATCACTCTGCAGAATGATACCATGTAGAATGCACAAGATCAGACTCAGTGTGTGCTTTGGAAAAACTAATAATAATTATTGAATCAGTTGCAGGCTGCTCCATGTCACACCTCACGTTCTACCCCGACAACACGTGCTAAAGCAAGACATGACCCCATTAGTGTAATGTCCTAATGCAATTTGTCGCGTCTCATCATCGGCATCATGCTGGCTGGTTCGTAGCCTCGCTGCACACGCACCACTAGCACATGTTTGTGCTGACATGCAGGCCACATTATCATAATATCATTGCTTTGGTGACCTTAGTCTTAGATACTCACCCACACTGCACAACGGATGACAAAACGGTGAAACTGGCACATTTTACAAGTACTTTTCGTTTTCCTTGAACCCTTTACAAAATCTGGTCTGCCCAGTGATTGGCTTGCGGTATGCCTATTTCGTCGAGATAGCATTTGTTGTTGCCACCTATGCAGTGACTTTGCATACTTTGAGCTACACCGGAGTGTGTGCTCATAGAAATGATAGGCACTGGTCTATCATTGACCACTGGCTTACGTATCAAGGAAGCCACACCGGAAAGCAGGCTTCAGCGCTTGGTTGCTATCCATGGTGGAACCCACACACCACATCACCACATGCTCCACCACTAGGATAACACTTGTATCCACTGGAAACATCCGTATGATGTACATCTCATGTGCATGTAGGTTTACCCACCTGTAACCTTCAAGAGGTGCATTTATGGTCTCCGAACCTTGACAGCGGAACAGAACTCTAGATTGGAGTTTAAATCCCTGGTCAGAGTCAAGGGCACATTGCGGACTTCCAGCGTGTGGACTACTAGTATCCACCTTGGTGCGCATCAAAAGCACAGCTTGGATGTGCACTACACTGCGGACTCACTGCTATGGAAGGTATTGTTGGGCATAGTGCCTGGCCCGCTTGTGCCTACACCAAAAATCCAATGGGGGACTTTACCTGCTTATTCCTTTCAACAGTATTCACAACGCACTGTCCGCTACTTCCGAACATTACAACCTTCCCTTCAGTACTCTTGCAATACTGAAGACATCCGTCTCTGAACGCTTTACTCGGAACACTAAAACATCTCTCTACATGCATGCACCCAGGAGCTTACCATTGTAAGACAAGAATATCAGTATGCGGCGATGACCCATCATGTAACGTCGGGAAACTTACCATTCTCAGCGTGACTAAGTACCAGTAGTACCTGCGACACGCAAACGATGCACGTCCAAGTCCTATCCATATCGCCTCCGTCCTTTGGTTTCCTTTTTAAGCCACGCACTCTGCATCCAACACCTTTCCAATGTCAGCGCGCACCAGAGGTAAACTAGACGCTGGCAGAGCTTTTCAGTCTGATCTGCTTCTTCCTAGGTGCGGTGCAGTTTTCAACAGGGGGCAACGCTAGCTCCCCTGGCTCAACAGCCAGTTGGGTTTAGCACCCCGAGGGTGGCCTGGTGCAGCGTTAGGGCCAACGCATGAGTGCAGTTATCCGTGTGTTCCCCTGACGAGAGTTCTAAATGCTCTCTTTGCCTGAAGGCTTTGGCCGTTCTGACAGCAGCATTCTATAAGTTTAGCGCCATGTACATGTACTGACACACTCTGTGGCTAGATGTCTGCGCAAGGCCAAGGGTGCTGATTGCACTGGTGGGGTCACTTCCGCTAGTCATTCCCTTCACCTGCTTGGCGCAGTGAAGACTGACACCAATGCTGTTGCCCCGTATCCACGACAAAGATTATCATAGCGTCTGGAACAATGGCACTGATCGTTTGGAAGGACACCAGTTTAACCTTAATGATTAGCTACTTCGAGCTTGAGAAAATACCACACACTCGGAGGTGCGTATTGTACAGTGAGAGGTGAAAAATCCTTGGTTTCTTCACCCTAACCCTGTCGGATGCCTCTTGGCTTGGCGCGATGTGCCGTCGTGTGGTGATAAGAGGCCGACAGGGGATGTGTGAAATTTTCTCCTTTGTGATACTGTGCGAATAGGTTATACGGCATTACCGCGCTCGGGTGTTGATCGGCATCTGTCAATTCTGCCGGATAGTACTGCATAAACCCTGGCAGGCCGCACAGCGATGTTTTAGCCTGGGCTATCGGAATTAGATCGCTGTTGTGTAGAGAATCAGTGTGTAAGCAGGGTCCATTGCCGTGATTATAGACCAAGTAAACATCATTGTTTCACACAATGGACTCGGATGGAGAGCCAAGGATATATTTATAGAAAAGAAAAGGACCAAGGAACTACAAGTTTCGCTACAATGTCCACTAACACCACCAGCAGCTATTAAACAATCCGCTCAGTCGGTCAGTGTCGTGCAATGCTATTCCATGAGCTTGTAGTTATTTGGTCCTTATCTTTTCTATAAGCTTGACACAATGCCGTGATCATTTCTGCTTGGAATATCACACGGTCACACAGCCATAACCAATACCAGTTTCCGCAGTTTGATATAGTTGCCTTCTGCGCGTTTCTAGGCGACTACCGGTATTAGCATGCCATGAAACTCTATTGAGACGCCAAGAAGAAGTAGATGAGGCGAGCACAGCGAAATTAATCCAGGGTATGCCGAGGAGAGTTTGACAAGGAGCGAAATTAGCAAAGCTTCCCAAAGAGGGGTTCCACTGCAGGGGCAAAACGAGAGCACTAAAAAGAGAAGGTGAAGGAGATGACACGTTCCAGTTTGAAGCCCTGCACCTTGCTGTCTTGGTTTTGACAGGACAATGCAATGTATACATCCAAGTCCAAGAGCGAGCGAGGGTCACGGTACAACAGACAGTACAAAAACGAAAAAACAAGAAGACTCAAACAACTCCCTACTATAATGATGGTCAGAACCAGGGCTAACAGTAACACCCATACGGTTCAGATGGTTGCAAGACCGGGGCTCTGCCAACCGTGGAGGTTGTAGTCAGGGGCACTGTTTCCGAACACAGCGCGTCCTCCGCCTTGTAACATGCTGTCAACCAACAAGAACCACGAGTGTGCAAGTAAATCGCTTTCTTTTCACCGTGTTTTGTGTATGAAAGTTCCTCATAAGCTTACCAGGTATTTCTGCTATCTCTCCTCCCTTCTCTCACATGACACTGTGTGAGAGGAGCTCTCCTCTCCCATTACATCCCTCGCACCTTTGCCTCCTCAACAAAGTGTAGGTTGTAGTCGTAGAAAGGTAGAATGACTTATTTTAAAGTTAAAACTAACTTTATAAGTAGTTTTCGACCAAACTGGGAATCGCACGGGAAACCTCACTCTTGGAAGAGCACTGCTCAGTTGTGCCTTTTTCTTCGCCTTTTTGTGAGAGCTTGGACAATCCACTTGTCCAGGCAAGAAGGCAGCAATGCCTGTTCATTCTGGCGAAGTAAAAATAAACTATACGAGTACCAGCCAACCAACCAACCTTGCCGATGTTTAGCAGCATCTAACTGCTACCAAGAGGGTGCACATGTAAGCTCCCAGCTCTTGCTGCTACCAAAAGTGTATCACACGCTGTAGCCAGCTGGATCTGTATTTCAGTAGTTGACCTCTGGTTGCACAACTGTATTCCAATACCTTCTACCAAGAGCATAGATGTATATACGGTTTCTTGCTTCCATTACTACATGTACACTTGACTATAAAGTATAATGTAGGAAGTCGCCGGCTACTTTGCAGTCACCAGTGGGTGGAAGAGGCCAGCTCGGCCTACATACATGTACATGTACTACATGTAATAGTCTAGCAGGATACTCTGACGGAATGCGGACGTGATGTGTCCTGTCTAGGGGTAAGCGGATTATACCGGCATAATAGTTGGCATAATCAGGTCCTTTTTGAGAGGGAGCATAAAATGGCATCCAATAAACAAGGGCAGATGCCCAATGAGGCTGTTATACACACCTGCTATTGAAGGCATAATTGAAGGCATAATCCCCCTAGGTCCGATTATTCAGAAATGACGAGACAACTCACCAGCTATTATCAATGAACTAGTAATTTTCACCTTTCTGTAGCGCATCCTATCGATCACAGCTATTGTGCTCTACAGCATTGTTCCTCAAGATTCTAAGCTTTCTGTTTGTCTTTCTCTTTATCATCATCCTGGATGGCACAAGTGAAGTTGGCATCCCCGCTTACATCGCGATAGTGCTTATGATAATAATAATCAGGTCCTTTTTGAGAAGGTGCATAACATGACATCCGACAAACAAGGGCAGATGCCCAATGAGGCTGTTATACACACCTGCTATTGAAGGACCATACATAGCACTTTTAAATTCTTGTCGATTTGCCAATATTTTAGCAGACGCTATAGGACATCTCCCAAAGGTTCAGCGTTTGCTTGTGATTTTGGTACTCCTCTTGCATAATATGCCCTTATTATTATCGTCTTGTCCTTCCACAAAGCTCCCAGTCCACATCTTGATAATGGTCTGAGTCATTTTTTAATGACGATTATCTGTTCGTTTGCCTCTTTTTGGGAAGCATATAAAAGCAAAAAAAAGCCGGGAAACAGTCTCAGCGAATTCGAGTTGGAGACGATCAAGCTCCTCGACAAAGAGACAAAGACATAGAGATTGGATTACCGTACTAAAAGCTGAAGAGGTGGGGCACGAGGACGTGTAGATCTACAGTGAATACCGGTAGTATAGCAGCAAAAGTACACAACAACTAACAGTAGTGTACAAGTACAGCTACATGTACATTATTACAGTATTATTATCCCTTTATTCACTTCTTTCGAAGGCGATAAGCCAGACCCACCGGGAAATATTTCCATGGGTGGGACAGCAAAAATAAAGTGAAAAATAAAAAGCTAAAAACCAAAGGGACAATAAATAGGGGAAGGAAGAGGAAGAAAGGAAAGAAACTCAATCCGAACTCCAACATCAAAACAATACTATAAAGAATTTGCAGCGACAGGCAAAGTACATCAACCAATGAAGGGAGTAACAAAGGAAATATCAGTCTTTATCAGTCGTTATTCAAGTCTCTTAGCTATTGAACATGCAAACGCAGCAGAGGTGCATCTACATGTTAAGGATAGTTCTTAGTATTTTAATCGAACGTTGGATAGCCTCCTGTTGCACAATAGCCAGGTCTCCTCCCTGCACAGTCCGAAGGCATTGAGGAGTCTCTTCCACCAAGCCTCCCAGGGCACCGGCAACCACAGGGACCACGTCAACCTGGGTGAGGGACCAAATCCTGGAAATCTCCCGCTTCAAGTCATAATATTTCGAGCGCTTTTCAGCCATTTTCTTATTGATGTTGTTCTCACCAGGAACGCTGATGTCTATAATGTAGGCGATGCGCTCCTTGTCATCAACAAGGAGCAGATCGGGCCTGTTTGCTGATAGTTTCAGGTCAGTTGGGACCGAATACTCCCAATAGAGGCGATACCGATCACTTTTGACCAATGCCTTAAGCTGGTGGTCGAAGCGTGAAGCACCAGTAGGTAGATCTCGTGCTCTACACATCTCGAAGTGCACATACTTTACTATCCGGTTATGTCGTTCAATGTAACTGGTCCGAGCAAGAACTCCAATAAGAGAGATGCAATTAATATTTTTTAACAATGGTGATTATATGAGGCTCGCAAGCGGCAGGCAGGTCGATTGTGTACACCAGAAACAACAGTGGTTCCAGGACTGAGCGCTGAGGCACTCCGGGCAGGATTGGGGAGGAAGGCTGATGTTGTGCCCTCAACTCGCACTCGCTGCCTACGCCCAATCAAGTACGCCGAGAGCCATCGCAGTGCTGATTCCTGGACACCGTAGTGCTTGAGTTTGGCCATCAGGCCCTGATGCCATACTCGGTCAAAGGCTTTGGCACAGAAAACACAGGATATACCTTCACTGGAAAACGTTTACTGGCCAAAGAAACCGTGTTACCACTCTCCTGCGTTGTGCAAAATCCGATTTCGTAAACAACTCAACAGCCTCATCTACTTCCCTACACCACCTCATGAAGGACCTAATTACAGCTACAAAACAACACAGCTAGTTGTTGAAACTTATCTGGACTCAGTATTTCGGGTGTTTCCTCTGAGGGGAGGGCCATGACTCATTGCGGCCTTGGCTCTCTCCTCCATGCATGGTCGAATGGCCGTGGCTGTGTCAGGCATAGTGGGTTGGTCTAAGACCATGATTGAGAAACAGAGGGTACCAGGTTCAAGTCCTGCTTGGAAGCGGAAGGAATTTTTCCAGCCGTGCTGCGACCCACAGTTATTTGGGAACTTGTGGCCTGGCACGAGGGTAACATGGTTGCAGCTAATGGGATTTCGGTCTTTGACCACTTGGTGGTGGGTCTGATCTACTCACCTCCCACCGTTTAGGCGCTGCATCTGCGCCTTTGATCCTAGAGGGTGGTGGCGTTCCCATGACGGATGCGGAAAACTGGCCTTCCAGCCGAGTCTCACGCGAACCGTGAAATTTTTTTTATAAGGTAACATCAGTTGAAAATACGGTGATACTGATAGTTCAAGAGTTGATCGCTAGGGAGTGTACAGAATGGGTTGGAGCTATCAGCACATTTGACCTACATTCTAGTTGGGGCTGCACTGGAGAGTAGAGCAAGAGCATTTTTTATTTTTTATTTTTTACAAAGACCACTTAAATGCCAAACATGAGATGCAGCTAGGGGAAGCACGCACAACCTCAGTGAATCGTGGCAGTGGTGGTGAGGTTTAGGGAGCTCCGCCGACCTAGGGTCTTGACTTCATAGCCACCTAGACGCACCAAGAGTGGGTGGGGGAGGGAGAGCGAGCGAGCGAGAGAGAGAGAGAGAGAGAGAGAGAGAGAGAGAGAGAGAGAGAGAGAGAGAGAGAGAGAGAGAGAGAGAGAGAGAGAGAGAGAGAGAGAGAGAGAGAGAGAGAGAGAGAGAGAGAGAGAGAGAGAGAGAGAGAGAGAGAGAGAGAGAGAGAGAGAGAGAGAGAGAGAGAGAGAGAGAGAGAGAGAGAGAGAGAGAGAGAGAGAGAGAGAGAGAGAGAGAGAGAGAGAGAGAGAGAGAGAGAGAGAGAGAGAGAGAGAGAGAGAGGGGTTGCGAAATTGTTAAAGTAAAATAAAAGGAACATTGAAAATATGAGATGATTGGTGAGGTGACTGCAGCCTCAGCTATTTGGCCAGCAAAGTCATAATTGTTACAGTAGGCCAGCTATTACATGAACAAGGGGAGGACCACTGTGTTCCGAAACAGTGACCTTACTACAACTATCCACAATTGGCAGAGCCCCGGTCTTGCGACCATTATAATAATTATTATGTACACTGCTTGTTCTTTCACTGTATCTTTTGTACAGCATCTCTCTGTTTCCGAACTCATTTTGCACATTTTCTCTTTTTCCCAACTCCAATGTTCATTGTATATACACAAATAGGAGATCCCCCGACAGACCTTTGCCTTTGGGTAATCCTGAAATAAAGATTATTTAAATATATAATTTTTATCATATGGACTATGTCAGTATGTGGACTATGGACTGTTAGTCCTGGTTTTTACCCTCATTTTACCGGGGAATTGTTAGTCTTCTTGTTATTGCAATGCGCAATGTCAGTCGTGTATTCTTTGTTTTGTAGACATCCAGGAGCGAACACAGAATACAGTACATGATTATAGCATTATCCGCCGGTAGCTTTCCGGTAAGTTTAGTGTAGGAGGCTGACCCAAGCCAAGGCTGACCCAAGCCAAGTAAAGGCTGACCCAAGCCAAGTAAAGGCTGACCCAAGCCAAGGCTGACTGCCTGCGGACCCCAGTTCTTTGGCGACCTGTCGGACACTCAGGTCAGGACCGTGTACAGCAGGGAGTAGTACAATACCGGTATTGTACTATATACAGAAGCCTTGCTTGGTAGTTAACATGTTTTTCGATTTTGACAGCATGTTACAAGGCGAGGACGCGTAGTGCTCCTGACTACAACCATAAACCGGTTGGCAGAGTCCCGGTCTTGCGACCATTTGAACCGTATTGGGAAAACCCAGGTTCGGACCCTCGTTACTCTACGGGTTGGTAGGATTTTTATAATTTTCGTTTTTTGTGTTGTAGAAGTCGTCGTGTTGCCGCCGTAGTATTGTTCACGTTGCTGCCGCTGCAGGGATCACGTCTGGAAGGATTTGTGATGTTATTTTCTTGTCTTCCTCTGTAATTAAATTATTTGTAATTTATATTTCTTTTTTCTTTTGTTCTTTTTCTTTTTTCTTGTCTTTTTCCAACTTCTGCCCATGGCGTCCTTCTCTCAGCTCGTCAGCTGTAACAGTCATAGTCATCACCATGACGACTGTTGTGAGAAGGTGCTCGCTGCCGACGAGGTTGGTGATGTCCCGACGAGGCCATGGGTAGGCCTTCACCACGTCGGAACACCCCGTCTGCACGTTGGTGTTGTGGTCTGGGTGTTGATGGACGTTGATGTTGTTGTAATAGTTGTTGTCGTTGTAATTGTCGTTGATTGTTGTTGTTGTTGCTGTTGTATTGTATTGTATTTATTTAACCCTTTAACCGTCATATAAATTTCACCCATTGAAACGCCGAACGAAATTTCAACTTTGCCAGGTCATAACTTTAGTTGTACTCACTCGATTTTTATAATCTTGGGCTCGTTGGAAAGCTCTGGACGAGACCAGCACGATGATACCACATTCTTCGCCTCAGCAGTCACACAACCAGCGCTGGAACGCAGCGACGTCGTCTCAACGCCAGGCATGCAAGTGACAAGTTCAAAACTCCGCCATGGCCGTCTCCTTCATCGTAGAGTGTTCAAATTTTTTTTGAGAGATCGAGCATTTCGTGAGGAATACGTTGGTCGCGAGCAACAGTCACAGAGCGCGTGAAGAAACGGGGAAATCCCGTGACAACGTCAGCCGCGCGCCCAGCGCAGCGGAAGTGACAAGCGTGCAGTACTCAGCGCTTGATAACTCTGCTCCACTACATCGTAGCTCAAAGCGGATTTCTGCAATGGAAAGCCTGGAAAATTCTCGACCGAATCGATAGTAAATTTTCTATCGAGGGTAAAAAATCATTCCAGTGCGAGTATTTCAAATGATGGGTCGAATTCGACCCACAAATGTATGGTCTGACGGTTAAAGGGTTAAAAGGATTCTCCAAAAGCAAATGGATGCTTATCACGGAAGTCTCCCACATAAATATCGCAAGAAAAATGGGGAAATGGGGAGAGGAGAGTGAAAGATGAAGCATGGGAAGAAAGGAAACAAGTACATGTACCTAAATATCGAGGTATAAAAGCAGGAAAGAAATCGACGAGGGAAGAAATCACCTCTGCAGATAATAGCGGGACATTTAGATGAAAAAAACCCAGCAAGGATTAATTTCAAGGAAAAAAAATTTCTCAAACGGAAAAGTTCGGAATTCCAGTCAGAGAATATCTATGCTGAGAGTAATGAGCCTTTAGAGCAATGCGAAAATTGACAGAGGACTGAACGCAGCGGATGTGTTCTGGAAGTTTGTTCCATTCCACAGATAAACTGAAGAGAGGGGATTTAAGGAAATGGGCGCCAGAACGAGGTAAAACTATAGAGGACGGGTGACGACAACTAAGGGATACATTGAATTTGAAACGACTTAGCAAAGACGGAAACTGGTAAAAGACATGATGAAAATACAGCAAGGACAGAATCTGACGACGCCACTTCAGGGATGACCAGTCACAAGTACGATTAAGAATCTGCTTCGGGGTTTCCCACTCAGGAGGGTGCCGGGTCTTACAAAGCAGATATGAACGAGCAGCAACGGCTTGCAGTCGGTCTAACGTAAGCGAATCTGAATGGGATACGGCGAATGACCAGACAGGGACTGCGTATTCTAACAGTGGTCGTACGTAACACTTGTAGAGCAAATTCACGGTTGAAGCAGAAAGGAAATGGGCCATATGGCGCAACAGAAAAACACGACTGCGAAACTTATGGGTGATAGATTTTATATGGTCAGAAAAATTTAGTGAAGGAGTGATAGTCACGCCGAGATGACAGTGGCTATCACCTTTCTGAATAGGCACACCGTTCATTGTCAAGGGGGATGACGGGCCGGGGGCTAATGCATATTTTTGAAAGGGTAGGTGGACGCATTTACTGGTGTTAAACGTCATGGCAGTAGCTGATGACCATTGACAACACTTATCAATGTCAGTTGTTGTTGTTGTTGTTGTTGTTGTTGTTGTTGTTGTTGTTGTTGTTGTTGTTGTTGTTGTTGTTGTTGTTGTTGTTGTTGTTGTTGTTGTTGTTGTTGTTGTTGTTGTTGTTGTTGTTGTTGTTGTTGTTGTTGTTGTTGTTGTTGTTGTTGTTGTTGTTGTTGTTGTTGTTGTTGTTGTTGTTGTTGTTGTTGTTGTTGTTGTTGTTGTTGTTGTTGTTGTTGTTGTTGTTGTTGT
This sequence comes from Sycon ciliatum, assembly GCF_964019385.1. Lineage (NCBI taxonomy): Eukaryota > Metazoa > Porifera > Calcarea > Leucosolenida > Sycettidae > Sycon > Sycon ciliatum. Next base: position 30,707,966 of record NC_088644.1, read on the forward strand.
TGTTGTTGTTGTTGTTGTTGTTGTTGTTGTTGTTGTTGTTGTTGTTGTTGTTGTTGTTGTTGTTGTTGTTGTTGTTGTTGTTGTTGTTGTTGTTGTTGTGGTTGTTGTTGTTGTTGTTGTTGTTGTTGTTGTTGTTGTTGTTGTTGTTGTTGTTGTTGTTGTTGTTGTTGTTGTTGTTGTTGTTGTTGTTGTTGTTGTTGTTGTTGTTGTTGTTGTTGTTGTTGTTGTTGTTGTTGTTGTTGTTGTTGTTGTTGTTGTTGTTGTTGTTGTTGTTGTTGTTGTTGTTGTTGTTGTTGTTGTTGTTGTTGTTGTTGTTGTTGTTGTTGTTGTTGTTGTTGTTGTTGTTGTTGTTGTTGTTGTTGTTGTTGTTGTTGTTGTTGTTGTTGTTGTTGTTGTTGTTGTTGTTGTTGTTGTTGTTGTTGTTGTTGTTGTTGTTGTTGTTGTTGTTGTTGTTGTTGTTGTTGTTGTTGTTGTTGTTGTTGTTCTCCTTAGTGTTGTTCTCGTTGTTGCTGTTGGTCTTGGTAATACTAATAGTCTTGTTCACGGACCTCATGAATTCCACAAATAAAACAGAGTTATATTTCTTGAATCAGCTTCAGGGTTACTTTTCCTTCAATTATGAATGATTTGTGGAATGTTGCAATTGGTAACATGGAAACATAAGTTCAGTGCAGCTTCCAGTATGTTGTTCAGGTGAGGTACACCGGTTTTTGGGATCAAATGTCGGAAGTCAGCATTGCTTACCTCGGCTGTTGCGCTGGACCGTCTTGGGTTCACTCGTAGTTAATTAATTGTGCGTCCCCCCAGGGGGTTTGGGCTCTCCGGTATTAATCCTTTGTTGAACGAGAAATTGTTTACTAATTAATTATTGATGAAGGGGTTAGTGTTGTATCACGTTCTTCGTGGCGTGGGCTGAGTCTTCTGTCAGGTGGACGGAGCTATAAAACACACAGACAGGACGGCGGCGGTTATTGTACGCAGATCTACGCGCGATCCCCGCGCACGACCTACGACACCACGCAAGATCGACGTCTCCAGAACACAACTCGCGAAGAGAACAAGAAGCCATCACGTCGTGTCCGACTACACTCCACATATCTTCCTCAGCCTACGTTCACCTTCGACGTCGACGACCATCTTACCAGCTCCTCGGACAACCTGGAGAGATCTCCCGGTAAGTCCAAAGTCAACACGTGTGTCTCTCTCAGAGACCCGCCAGTGAGACTTCTCTTCTCCTTCGATACACCAATAACCGCCGTCCTGTCTGTGTGTTTTATACATGTAGCTCCGTCCACCTGACAGAAGACTCAGCCCACGCCACGAAGAACGTGATACAACACTAACCCCTTCATCAATAATTAATTAGTAAACAATTTCTCGTTCAACAAAGGATTAATACCGGAGAGCCCAAACCCCCTGGGGGGACGCACAATTAATTAACTACGAGTGAACCCAAGACGGTCCAGCGCAACAGCCGAGGTAAGCAATGCTGACTTCCGACATTTGATCCCAAAAACCGGTGTACCTCACCTGAACAACATACTGGAAGCTGCACTGAACTTATGTTTCCATGTTACCAATTGCAACATTCCACAAATCATTCATAATTGAAGGAAAAGTAACCCTGAAGCTGATTCAAGAAATATAACTCTGTTTTATTTGTGGAATTCATGAGGTCCGTGAACAAGACTATTAGTATTACCAAGACCAACAGCAACAACGAGAACAACACTAAGGAGAACAACAACAACAACAACAACAACAACAACAACAACAACAACAACAACAACAACAACAACAACAACAACAACAACAACAACAACAACAACAACAACAACAACAACAACAACAACAACAACAACAACAACAACAACCACAACAACAACAACAACAACAACAACAACAACAACAACAACAACAACAACAACAACAACAACAACAACAACAACAACAACAACAACAACAACAACAACAACAACAACAACAACAACAACAACAACAACAACAACAACAACAACAACAACAACAACAACAACAACAACAACAACAACAACAACAACAACAACAACAACAACAACAACAACAACAACAACAACAACAACAACAACAACAACAACAACAACAACAACAACAACAACAACAACAACAACAACAACAACAACAACAACAACAACAACAACAACAACAACAACAACAACAACAACAACAACAACAACAACAACAACAACAACAACAACAACAACAACAACAACAACAACAACAACAACAACAACAACAACAACAACAACAACAACAACAACAACAACAACAACAACAACAACAACAACAACAACAACAACAGCAACAACAACAACAATCAACGACAATTACAACGACAACAACTATTACAACAACATCAACGTCCATCAACACCCAGACCACAACACCAACGTGCAGACGGGGTGTTCCGACGTGGTGAAGGCCTACCCATGGCCTCGTCGGGACATCACCAACCTCGTCGGCAGCGAGCACCTTCTCACAACAGTCGTCATGGTGATGACTATGACTGTTACAGCTGACGAGCTGAGAGAAGGACGCCATGGGCAGAAGTTGGAAAAAGACAAGAAAAAAGAAAAAGAACAAAAGAACAAAAGAAAAAAGAAATATAAATTACAAAATTATTTAATTACAGAGGAAGACAAGAAAATAACATCACAAATCCTTCCAGACGTGATCCCTGCAGCGGCAGCAACGTGAACAATACTACGGCGGCAACACGACGACTTCTACAACACAAAAAACGAAAATTATAAAAATCCTACCAACCCGTAGAGTAACGAGGGTCCGAACCTGGGTTTTCCCAATACGGTTCAAATGGTCGCAAGACCGGGACTCTGCCAACCGGTTTATGGTTGTAGTCAGGAGCACTACGCGTCCTCGCCTTGTAACATGCTGTCAAAATCGAAAAACACGGTATTGTACTACTACTCCCTGGTGTACTCAGCAAGGAAAAGAAGAAGAAGAAGAAAAAAGTAAAGTACAAATTGCAGTTACCGGTAGCCGGATTCGCAGCCGCATCACCTGATCTGAGAGCTCGTAGGAATGAATACGTCAAGCAAATATAGCAAGAAAAAAGAAACTGCGCGCAAAAAGTCTGGAGGTTGCGGGATTTGAACCCGCGGCCTCTCACATGCGAAGCGAGCGCTCTACCACTGAGCTAAACCCCCACAGCTGACTTATGGGACGTACATGCTCCTTCAGAACACTTCGCTCGCCGCTCCTTGCCGTATCTAATGGCGTAGGCCTGCGTGCGTGTGCACTCATGCCATTGTCATAGTGATGCAGCACGCGACTCGTACTCGATCGAATCGATTGACTTCATTTTCATGCGCACTCACTGGCTGTGATCGCGGCTTGTTTTGTTTGAAATCAAGATCATGATCGTATTTGTAGATCATCAGTGCAGTGCAATCCCATACTATTGTCAATCATTTCCCTCACAGCATTTATCTTTTGGTGAACTCTCTGAACTACTGCTGGGCTTCTTGATCAAGTATCAGACTTTTGGAATGTCGGCGGACAAGCCATGCGTTTTCTTCAGAAAAAAGAAGAGACCAACTGTCCGCCAGCGAGATGAAGAAGAAGAAGAAAAAGGTGCGAACTATTTCCTACAAATTTGAAATAATAATATTTTTATTATAAAGATTCCTGCTATGAGGACCCAGAAACTGGATTTGAATGCAATCGGCTGACCTAATATTGAGCCTAATAGTAAGAGCCGTGATATTTTTTGTAGTAGCCAAGCTCCTGTCCCTCGTAGAATAATAACAGTGTAAACATTATCAGAAGCCTCTGCATATTCGTGGGTAGTAGGATTGAGGTCGAAGAAATCTGACCGCCTTCATAACGCGTCTGTGCATGTGTCGCATCCAGGACCACGTGCAGCATCAGGCTTCGTGCATGTCTTCCGGGGATATCTAGCACCCAGGGAGACGACATTAGGGAGGTTTCGCTCTACGTAATTACGTATGAAAATCCGTATGTCGTACACGCCGGGGAGCGAGGGCAACTTTCATACGTAAATCTCTCTGCGGATTTCCGTAGGAAAGCTGTTTCCTACGTTGGAGCCTCCGTAGGGCTTTTTGAAATATTTTTCGCATTTTCCGGATTTATCCATGGCAAAGTTCAAGCCGCGCGAAACACAAGGTACACACACCGTACACCACGTGCAAAATATGATGGAAAACGCGGTTTCGGTTCGTGGTGCATGCGGTGGGCGCATTCAGCCAACGCGTCTCCAAAGCAACAAGGCATGTCTAGCAGTCGTGGAGAAATCACGTAGAGCGAAACCCAACAGCGCTGACCTTTACGTATGAAAAATTACGTGCAGTTCCTACGTTATTTTCATGCGTAATTCCGTAGAGCGAAACCTCCCTATTAGATCATAATGTAGTACCAGAAACAATATGCGTTTCGACCCTGAATCTGGAAGTTCCACGTGATCTGCGGCTCGCTGACCTCAAATGCGTACAGACCAGCAATGCCCTATGCAAGCGTGCGTAAATCGGCCCTGCCCCAAGGGTAACTGGAACGGACAACCAGGGAGCGAAACTTACATCATTTCTCATCCAGTCACCGGTGTTGCCCTGGACCTGGATGCTACAACTCACTGATCTCCATCTACAGCATGCTCCGACTGGCAGCATTAATTCAACTGGCTGTGCAGTACGGGGGGGGGGGGGGGGGGGGGCTAGGCTGGGCTGGGCTGTTGAATGGCCTTGGTCGCAGCTGTAGAACATCAAATACACTCTATAATGCACCAGTATGCGTGATGCATACCACAATAGCGCAGGCTGGGCCGATTGTACCCGCAAAGCGCGGTCATGCACAACCCCCGTATGCACACCTACAAATACCATGCCACCTCAGAAATTCAAACTTTTAGGTCAGTTCAGAACGTGGTCATTGAGGTTCCACTGAACTTAGAGGCAGCATGTAGCATTCCTAATTTTGATTCATCTCTGACATTCCGTACTCTGTTGCGTTCTATCGTTTTGTTCTGTTGTGTTAGATGCTAGCAGTGATGATGATACACATGTGGTGCGTAAGAAGAGAAAGGGACCTGAAGGCCCTCTAGTACAATCGGTAAGTTGTTCAAACTACTAATTGAAGTGTGTACACCGTAAAGTCTTGTATAAAGGCCGCGGCTTCTATGACTTTCTTGGTGAAATTTTGCAGGCTTCTATATGAGACAGGCTTCTATACAAGACAGGTATTTCTATGTATGTCAACACTAAAATCAGGCTTATGTGTGATTTGATGGGCCCAAAATTGCGGCTTCTATTCGAGGGCGGCTTCTATTTCAAGTGCGGCTTTTATACAAGACTTTACGGTAGTTTTATTTGAATATGTGTTGACTTCTTCTTAAAGGGGAAGTCCGGTGAAAAATTTAAATTTCAGGGTCGGTAGAGTTTCGGCCGCTGAGTCGAATGGTGTTGTCCCACGTGTCTCCAACAAAGCGTTCTCGAGATATTTCCGTTTGAAAAACTGAGTTTCGGGGGCTGCGCCGTGACGTCATGCGGCCGCGCCACACCCTCCGCAACGTCATAGCGTGCAGCTAGGTCAAAAGGAGTGCGTGAAAGCAATAGTGTCAGTGCTATTTCAAATGATTTGGCAACCCATAGTAGGTGGTGCAAGCGACTCCGAAGACGTAACTCCTTGTGAGAGTGAGGATGCAGCCATGGCTGACCTTCATGAGTTCGGTCTGGGGCTGTGAACCTCGGTATTCAGCTGAAGAAATGGCCGCGCGGGCCGGTCAAGAGTGAGCGCTACTGAGTGTCCGACTGATGAAGAAACAGCAGCTATTGCAGACGAGGTTGATACAATTATCAGATCGCTGGAGAGCAGAGTCGCCAAAATGGAGAAGAGTGATGCGAGTGCTCTAAATGTTGTTCCATACCGATTCACTTAGACTCCAGTAGCCTGCCACATGGTGATGTTTTGGTGCGAACTTGACATATTTCGGACTACTCAATTGGAGAACAGTGCAGGCTCTTTGAACCACGGGCACGACTCTTCGCTCGCAACGCTACGGGACCTGAAAGTTCTACATGTAGGTCCGGGAGCTGTTCGCTGTTTTGTCACTTGTCACGGTTGTGCACTCATCGCTGTAGCATAAAATAATGAGGCGGGAGCGGAAAACTAAATTTTTCTTTCTCAAACTCAAAGCACAACCGCGGCACCGGCAAGGAGAAACGCTCGTTCTCTGACTACATGACTGTTCAATGCGACTGATACGAGTGTAGTACATGACAAGTCCGTGTGTTGACTAGTTTTCTGAGTCTTGTGACTCGAGTCTTGTTGTACCTACCCCAGCACGGCAGTGCGGGAGTAGTTCCGTGTGTGATGAGTGGGTGCTAGCATGCACGCAGCGCATTTGTAGAGCCGTAGAGGCCAGTGCATGCCGACGTCGGAAAAAGTCCAACTCGGAAACGGCTAAAAATACAGTATAACCTCGAGGTTTACCGAGCTGAAAATCACAGGGTACCTAGTGTTTGTAACACTGAATCGAATGGTCTTGGTCCGAAGAAGCTGCGACAAACAGTTTCCCAATCGAACGCGCTCCGAATTTGGCCATTTTGTACACATCTAGATGTTGTGGCTACCTGGCTGCACGCTGTGACGTCATCACCTGGATCTGGGTGAGGCGCGCTCAAATTCGCACATGTTCGATTGGGCGTATCTGACGAACCATAGGCCGCAGCCTCCTCAGACAAAGACCATTCGACTCAGCGCCCCGAACTCTACGGACTGTGAAATTTAAATTTTTCACCGGACTTCCCCTTTAAAACAGCACCCACTACCTACCATACTTCGTGGTGCATTCCAGCCGAAATGATGCAGTTTGCACCTTAAATTGGTGTTTTGATGGATCTGAAGTAATTATGACCGATGATATTGTCATCGGTAAATGCCACCGTCAGTGTTTCCGACAAGGCAATGGACTGCCCAGCCGCCAATTCCCCCCCCCCCCTTTTTCTTAGTAGCATCGGTTGTCAAATTAGTAGGGCTGAAACGAAATGCTCAGTGAAGCGAACGAATATTCTTTTTCTGAATACACGTGAAACGAAGAATATTCCGAATATTCTAAACCATACAATATCCACGGAGCCCTACTTGCATCCATGATAACCATAGACCATCAACTGGTTGCGACCCCAACTGCAAGAGAGATATTTGAAAAGGACCTTGTTACTATTTGGCTTGATGATGATAACACATGGAAGGAGGCAAGCCTGCTCATATTCTGCACCAAGCCTATTTGATATCAAAAAGGCGAGATAATGTACATTAATGGTACGAATATTCTTTTTCCGGTCAGCCCTGCAAATGAGCCCCAGCATTATGCTTACCTGAGACAGAAGGCTTGTTTGTTTGTTTGTTTGTTTGTATTCTTTATTTAAGGTATTATTTAAGGTATTAAGGTATTTTCTAAAAAGAAAAAAAGACACCAGTAAGAAGTACCATGGTGGTGTCCAGTGCTGTCAATCTGATCATAAATTGGTTACCGTTAAAAGAAGAACATCATCAGACTCTAGTGTCTTCTCAGGTTACGTTTGGTTGGTCACATTCCCAAATGGGAATCACTTGGAATCACTCGGAATCATTCTCGCCCGTTTGGTTGGTCAAAAAAGTGCGTTAGGTTGGTCCCATTCCAGCATGGGAATCACTTGGAATCGCTCAGAATGATTCCTTTTGGGGAATGCTCATTCCACGTCACAGGCTGGAATGAGCATTCTCATTCCGCGATCGAATCAGATAATGGCCGGCACGGGCGAAGTTTTCTCCTGGTCGGAGAAGTTGACAAAGGACTTTCTGGAGATTTATTCCCAGTATCAGGAGAAGTTCTCGAACGTAAATTTCAAGAGTTTCTTTCTGTGGCAGGAAATTGCCAGACTGCTCCGAGAGAGTGATGCAGATCGAAATGTTTGGCCGAGTGATAAGCAGTGCAACAATCGATTCAAGTCACTGAAATCGAGTTCGCAGAAGTACCTCGACTCGTTGAAGGAGACCGGAGCTGGCAAGAAGAGGAGGTAGCCGCCATTCCATAAAGAGATCATGGATTTGATCGGCAGCAGAAGCAGCGTTGTGCCCCCTTCAATTGCCAGCTCCGGGAGCATCGTTTCGTCGATTGCCTCCTCACAACCGATTTCACCTCCACCCGCTATGCATACTTACGAAGGTAAGAACTAGCGAGCTCCAGTGTGTGGAGGAAATTTGCTATAGGAACTATCTTCAATGATACAATCAAATCAAATTTATGGTTGAGGCCGAGTATCCAAGTTGTACCAAAAATAATTGCAACTCATCATTGTATTTTTTTCCTATACTCTTTACCAGGTATTATGTTTATTTCGAATCCCTCAATGTTATGAATATTGGAACCTTTCAGGCTTGTTTGATTGAAGGGTGAAATCCGTGCATTTGGGAAAGAGTGCAGCCTTTGGCAATGATCAGAGCATTGTGGATAGTTTCAAACACTATATTCATGCAATGCAAAGAAATATTGAACAGTGCTGCCACCTTTTGTGTCAATCTACACGTGCTACATGCATTGGTGTTGAAAAGAGTTTTATCATATTTATTTGTGTATGGATTTGTCAGCTTGATTACGCACACACACGCAATAGACTTATAGTATAGTCACTTATCCCTTCTTCTCCTCGTTTCTGCAGATGACGACGTTACCGACTTTGAAATGAACAATGATGATGATGACAATCGTGGTACAGTGGCCACTGCCCCGACGGATCCTAGGATCCCGACAACACCTGTCGCAGCGCAAGCCCCAACACCAGTCTCAACAACAACACCAAAACAACCAATAGTATCTGGCTGCGCCTCAAAGGCTCCATTGAAGAAACGACGCAAGCGCCCGCCCACACAAAGTTCACAAATTCAAGAGTTCCTGAAAAACCATGAAGTAAAAGAAAGCCGCCGGGAGAAGGATAGAAAGAAGCGGGACAAGAAGAAGATGCGTATTATGGAGGGATTTCTTGCCATGATCCAGAATGCGTTGGGTGGCAAGAGAAAGAGGAAGAAGAAACGAGGACAGCGCCAGCATGAGTCAGAAAGCAGCAGTGACAGTAGCAGCGACAGCAGCAGTGACACCACACACGCCAGTAGCCACTACAGTGAGCAATCTGATGCTGAAGATGACTTATCAGTTTCTATCTTTGGGTCATCCTAATAAAGTTATTATTATTATTATTATTATTCTGTAATGCTTTAAAATTGAATCTGTTTTTTTGCTCTGAACTACAGAGTAGGAGTAGGGGCATGTTCGATTGGTAAGGATCGGGATCCAGATCTCAGATCCGTCGGATCCTGCAGAGTCAACTGGACACTTTTTGGGGCCTTGACTGTTGCCATGTTGACGAAAGTAATAAAAAGTCGTACTCACCGCGCCAGTTGTACAAAAAGTCAGCAAGCTCTATCTCGATCCACGTGTGCGTACCACAATGTGTACAAAAACGATTTTTACCCGCCATATACGCACAAAGGTCACATTTGGATCCGGTCAACCCTGCTCCCCGAGGTGGGTTGACCGGATCCAAATCCGAAGGATCCGGATCCAGATTCGACCAATCGAAAGGGTGCGAATCCAGTGGATCCGGTGGATCGGGATCCCGATCCTACCAATCGAACATGCCCTAAGGCTATGATCGTTTGGTCGGATCCAGATCTAGATCCAAATCTCAGATCCGTCGGATCCTTCAGAATCAACCGAACACTTTTTTGCGGACCTTGGCTGTTGCCATGTTGACGAAGTAAAAAATGGCGCTGACAGGTCACCCAAAAAAGGCACAAGTCGTACTGATCGCCCGCGTCGTACGAAAAGTCAACAAAAGTCCACTGGACGTGCGACAATGAGTATAAAAATGATTTTTACCCACCATATAGGCACAACGGTCACATTTGGATCCGATGGATCCAGTCAACCCTGCTCCTGGAGCAGGGTTGCTCGGATCCAAATCCGAAGGATCTGGATCCGGATTCGACCAATCGATCATTGCAGATCCAGTGGATCCGATGGATCTGGATCTGGATCCGACCAAACGATCACGGCCTAAGGCTATGATCGTTTGGTCGGATCCAGATCCAGATCCAAATCTCAGATCCGTCGGATCCTTCAGAATCAACCAAACACTTTTTTGCGGACCTTGGCTGTTGCCATGTTGACGAAGTAAAAAATGGCGCTGACAGGTCACCCAAAAAAGGTACAAGTCATACTGATCGCCCGCGTCGTACGAAAAGTCAACAAAAGTCCACTAGACGTACGACAATGAGTATAAAAATGATTTTTACCCACCATATACGCACAAAGGTCACATTTGGATCCGATGGATCCAGTCAACCCTGCTCCCGGGGCAGGGTTGCTCGGATCCAAATCCGAAGGATCTGGATCCGGATTCGACCAATCGATCATTGCAGATCCAGTGGATCCGATGGATCTGGATCTGGATCCGACCAAACGATCACGGCCTAAGTGACTTGATAATTTTAACTTTTACTTGGGTTATTCTTTCACTGTGCAAGCGCTACACAAGTCACAAATTATGGCAGTTGTGCCTCCAATTGGCTCCCATGTAACGCCCAATCGGGACTGTGTTCTGCTTTATACATTACTTGTGCCGAAATAGAAGCCAAGAATGCCCTGAACGTTCCCATCTGGCTCCCAGTTGAGCCTCTATTGGGGCAAAATACGGACAACTCACAAATTATGCCAATTATGGCAGCTGGGGCTCGAATTCGGGCTCCCATGTAACGCCCGATCTGGCCCTAATCTGCTTTATAGATTACATCTGCTGAAATAGTCAACCATGCCAAGAAAGACCTCACCTGGCTCCAAGATGAGCCCCGATTGTGGCCAAATTGGGACTCCGTTCTGCTTTATGAATTACTTGTGCTGAAGGAGTAGCCAAGCATGCGCGGGAAGTCACCATCTGGGTCCCAGACTAGGCCCGGTTGGGGTCAAATAGGAACCATTTTATGCTTTATACATTACTTGGGACGAAAGTGTAGCCAAGCATGCCAGAAGGTCCCCATATGGCTCCCAGATGAGGCTCGATTGGGGCCAAATTGGGAGCATCGTCTGCCACCACCCTTCAAGGATCAAGGCGCAGATGCAGCTCCTAATGCGGTAGGAATGAAGAAAGGGAAATATAATGATGAATATAATAGGAAGAAGAAACAATTCTCTGTGGCAAACAACCATGCACACGCGCGCACACTCACATACACACACACACACACACACACACAGGAACATGCTTCTTGACGTAGGGCTTCGGAAAAGCAACCATCACTTGGCACCGCATAAGAAAAGAGAAACACAAAGCCAGGTTGGTGAGAATTATGCTGCAAGAGCGAAAAAGGCACCAAAGCATTGGAGTAGGTCCGACGATTGAGACGAACATCACGTATTATGACTCCTGTGACAAGAAACACGCACGCGCGCACACACACACGCGCACACACACACACACACACACACACACACACACACACACACACAGGAACATGCTTGTTGACATAAGAGTTCGGAGAAGCAACCAGGAAACTACAATAAAATACGCGTAGATGCATGACAAGCACGACATGAAGACCTAGCGCCGGATTACATTGCACACCTGGCCAAACAGCACCACACATGACTTACCAATGGTCATGATGAGAGGTAGGTGACGAGCTGTTGACGTCGCTGCTGAGAAGCCTGTTCTGCAGCAAACACAGGTGCATCAAGGGGAGCAGGGTTGTTGGCTGCCCCAGCGTTCTCGCATGGTGCTTGGAGAAATGCCACATCGTCAATGTCATGGAGTCGGCGAAAGTTGTGCAGCACAGATGCTGCCACAATGATCTGCGGGTAGTACTCCGTACAGTCGAGGTCGATCATCTGTAGCTTCCTCCAACGGCACTTCAACAGGCGAAAGGCTCGCTCGATAACCTTCCTTGTGTCAGCGTGGGCATGGTTGTACACACCTTGCTGCCAGGTAAATGCATGACCACCTTGTTGTTTGAAAGGAACCATCAGCCAGGTCTCCAACGGATAGGCAGAATCGCCAATGATATATGTTTCGGAGGCAAATAGCAAAGCTTGGTGCGCTCCAGCTTCAAGGCCCAGCTCCGAATTTCGCAGGACACGAGCATCGTGTACTGACCCAGGGTATCCGGCAAAGCAGTTTGTGAATACCATCTCACTGTCACAAACTGCTTGAACAACTATACTGTAGTAGGACAGACGATTTCCATAGCTGTCCATGTCGTCGCTTGGGGGCTTCACTTCCATATGAGATCCGTCGATAGATCCGATGACCCCGGGCAGTTTTGCAATCGCTTCAAAACCTTCCGAAACTGTCTTCACTCGTGCCCCTGTTGGCCATTTTATGAACTTTGGTGCAAGATAATTCACCAAGATGGTGCACACTCGACGAATGACGGTCCACACAGTCCATTTGGAGACACCAAATCGGTCCGCAACATCACGAATGCAGCATTGGTTTCCCAAAATCCATAGCGTAATGAGCAGGTGCTTCGTTGGAGTTGTAGGCACACGACCGCCAGCAATATGCGTGAGAGGCAGAATACCGTTGCTGTTTGCACAGATTTCTGTCAGGAGGAGTTCGAACGGGCCGCGTCTCATGCGGAAATGCTCGTGAAAGTCCTTATCATTGAATAATGTCACTGTTAATTCCGTATAGTTCGCGATGCGTGGAACGGAGTCCCTTTTCTCCCTCAGCCCAAGAATGACGAGGAGCAGCGGTACAAGAAAATCCTCCTCGGCCTCATCATCATCGTCATCATCGTCCCAAAGAAACTCGAAAACAATGATCGGAAGAACGGCCAAAAGTAGTTCTTGGTCGTGTACATCCATGACCGGCAAGCTCTTGTCTTCAACAAAAAAAACAGCAGTGATTGCTTTGATTTTTGTTTGGTGCACACGCGTGTACATGGTGGGTCACGTTCACTATGGAAACCTGGTGAGGTTTTGGACGTGCTGTGTTTGCCGCCATCCCCCGCTTTTTACCAGGCCTTTTTGAGTTATTTTATCGATCGCAGAAAAATGATTCCGCACGGGACACGTTTGTTTGGTCAAGCGATTCCTACAACTACTGTAGTTGATTCCGGCGCGTTTGTTTGGTCAGGTGATTCTCACACATTCCCATTCCAGAATGGTTGTCATTCCCATTCTCAAAATGACCAACCAAACGTAACGTCAGTATACCGTATGCCTGAGGATTCAGAAGCCCGCTTTACGGAAGTGTGATATTTTCTTGTTCTTTGTTCTATTCTGGAGACTGCAGTGGCAGAGAAGCCGGAGATCACGGTCAAATACGAGTCGAGTCGCACTGCGGTGAGTGTGGATTGTGGCTATGTTTGCCAATACGGGTTGATTATTAGTAGTGGTGCAGGCCTGTCTGTACTTCAGTTGTGGCCAGTGAAGTCTGATCCCAGCATTGGGGAGCAGCACAGTGAAACAGGCCAAAACAAGTGTGCATTGGTTCTATGAGCGCGTAGCATTGGACATTCTCCTCTATGCTGTCAGGTTACGTTTCTTTGTATGAGAGTATAATAGAGGCTACAACGTACATGTATCCTTGTCCAATGACTGTGTTTCTACAGAAATCACTAGCATCAGAAGATGGCGGCGCAACTCGCACTCTTGAACTGGACACCGAGAAAGACAAGGACTCAAGGGCCATATTTGAACGATCACAGGCACTCAGCAAGGTAAGTCACTGCTGGGTATCTTTAGTACACTTGCACGTGTGTGAGTGTGTGAGTGTGGGTGGGTGGGTGGGTGTGTAACATTATAAGAGGGGGGGGGGGGGGTATTCCATGTGCAGAGGAGCTCATGCCTCCGAACCTGTTTGTGCATCAAATCATCAGCTTGACGTCTACATCCAGCACAAGGTGTGGAGTTTGACACGTCTCCTGTGCTGCATTGCTGCCAGTTCACACCTTGGGGAGGTGCGAACAGAATGGCGACTGTAGGTGATGGCGTTTGCTGCTCTTTCAGTTTACTTCACTTCTGCAACTGCTTCCACTGCCTGCTGGCTTTCTTCGTATGGAAAGCTAAGTTTACATGATGTCTTCTCCCTCTTGAAGCTTTTCTAACATGTCTTCTCTTTGCTACCACGGTGTGTTGTGCAGGAGCTGGAGGGCAAGGCTGACGACAAGATCTACCGTGGCCAGAACAACTACACGCAGTTCATCAAGGCCAAGGATACGGCGGCTGGCAATGCAGCCAGTGGAATGAATCGGTATGCCTAAGCTAAAGATTCTCTTTGAGTTAGATATCCTACTGCTGTGGTGTGTGTTAAATACATGTAACAAGTAATGTGTTTGAAGGCTCTTTTAGTTCAAGAGAACCAGCATGACCTTTTCCATGGTTCCATGTTGCCTGGATGAATGATGGTCAGATAATTGTTCTATTTTGCGTGCCCTCATGGTATAGCCCTACGCAACTAGCAACTACTTTTCCTGTGCTTTGTTTTTGTTTTGATCCACCATAAGTCTTCCAATGTCTTCCCTCACTCTTGTTCTGATGTTTGTGATGTCCATGCAGTAAGGGCCCTATGCGAGCACCAGCTAACATCCGTGTGACAACCAGATGGGACTATCAGCCTGATCTCTGCAAGGACTACAAAGAGACAGGATTCTGTGGCTTTGGAGGTATGTGTGTTGCTCCCAGTGCGTGTATGGTGGCGGGTCTCTGCCTCTGTCTCTCTCTCTGTCTCTGCCAATGCCTCTCCTCTCTCTTCTCTCTCTCTCTCTCTCTCTCTCTCTCTCTCTCTCTCTCTCTCTCTCTCTCTCTCTCTCCCCTCTCTCCTCTCTCTGTCCCCTACCACTCAGTGTTAGATCTTGATGTATATTCTTTGACTGTCCAGTGTCTCTCCTCATATTCCTGTTCTGCAGACAGCTGCAAGTTCCTCCATGATCGCACGGACTACAAGTATGGTTGGCAGATAGACCAAGAAGTGGACAAGGGAGAGTTTGGCAAAAACGGTATGTGCGCAGTGATACAACAGTTGCTCCTTTGAATTTGTCTGCACCTCCAGCATTCCTATTATTCTACCCAGTACCTGCAGATTGGAGTTCTTATCTTTTCAGTTCTTTACAACAACTCACTCCTGGAGTCCCATCTCTAAATCTTCTTTCTTGTTCTGCTTCTGTTCTTATCAGACCCAACTAAGTATGAGCTGGAGCAAAGTGATGCTGAAGATGACGACGAGTTCCCGTTTGCTTGCTTCGTCTGCCGCGATCCGTTCAAAGATCCTATCATCACAAAGTGAGTGGCATCGTTACGTTAGCAATATCATGTATGTGTGTGTGTGTGTGTGTGTTCACGGTGTGTATGCGTACGTGTATGCACATGTGTGGCATGCTGAGAGATTTGGAAGCGGCCTAACAATTTGTGAGACCTGAGTTCATCAGCCGCGCCATTGGGCACAAAACAATAAGTGGTCTTTGCAAGGCAGGTATAGATTCAGTGTGGTTTTGTGCTCATTTGCACCATTCTGTAAAGGCAAGTACTACTGTACTATAATAGTTGCTCCTGCAGTCCATTCATCGGAAACAGTTCCGCTAGCTTTTGAAGTCGGATTTGGGCCGAATTGACGATCAAAAATCCACTTTAAATCTCAAAAATATGGGTTTGGGATCTGCTTCTCCATACATTTTGCCATGGCATACCTGTCCTAAATTTTGTAAAACCGGGCTGAATTTGTATTTCCCTGTTCTTGGACTTTTCTGGCCTCAAATGTGGCAAGGAGTAATTGCTTGGGTCACACAATGCAGGAAGGAGGATGTACTGTTGTTTTCACGATATCTACAACTATGTGTGGGAGACACCAAAAAAAGTTGCGGTGCCAGTTTCCAATGAATGGACTGTAGTAGTTACTTCTCGTATGCGAAACATTTATTGCTTGTACTGGCACTTGCCTAATTGGACAAGACATCTGTCTGTGATCCCTGTGTTACCGTGCAGATGTGGGCACTACTTCTGTGAGAGATGCATGCTGGATCATCATAAGAAGGTCGGATCACGCTGTCCTATTTGCCAGAGTGCTACACAAGGCATCTACAACCCTGCTAAAGGTTAGTCGTAGTTGTGTTGGGGGTTAGTTACTAGTATATTCCACCAGACCTTAGCAGCGGAGGGCTGTATACCCTAAGCTTCAAACCTAGTACTTCAATATTGTGCATTCTACTATATCTTAGCTTCACTCTCCTGGCTTTCTGAACAGTGTACTTTCTCCCTCCGATGTGTGTTCATTGGGCATATAGTACTGTAAGCTGCCCAAAACTGAGTCGCTAAAGGTTAGTGATTTCAGAATGTGAACTTCACGATGGCAAATGTTCTAGGAGCACTGTGGCTAAACTATTAAAGTAGTTTTGCTTCGCTTTGGTTAATAGCTGTGTTGTGTGTAACAGACAATACATCGGGACAGCTGTGTTCCGTGTAGCAGACAATACATCGGGACCTTTAGGCAGTTTTCTGTACACCATTTTCGTTACTTCAAGAGGTACCGTGTTTTCCGGAGTGTAGGCCACACTTTGAACACCCGAAAGACAAAAAAATCTGGGTGCAGCTACAAAAGTAGCTTTGTGGCAATGTATTGTCTGTGTCATTATATTTTACTGTGCTGCTCAGAGCTAATCAAGCATATAAAGAAGCGGCAGGCAGAGGCCAAGGAAGCAGGTGAACAAGAAGACGACAACCCAGCCGCCGCCGACGGTGACGACGATGATAAAGACAGTGATAGTGATGCCGAGCCATCCAACGATTAGAAAACACTCCAGTATCCCATGACAAGAACTTTTTGTACATTCTGTACAATGTGTACATATACCATCATACATACAGGCAGCTGGAACATTGATGTACATACCATCATACATACAGGCAGCTGGAACATTGATGTACAGAGACTTATATCGCTTTTGTTTTGTGACTTTTGCCAGCTTTCTGATTGGATGTCACAGAATGTAAATAAGAATTTATGTGGCTGTACAAAAAGATACTCAAGAAAATCAGCACTAGAAAATAAAACTCCTTGTATTAAAAATTCATGAAATCATATTCTCGTTTCATTCGTAATGTTATCGAAAGTTGACTCTTCCGAGGGTCCCATTTAGCCTTTCCATTCTTGCTGTCAACCGGATGAGGGAGTGGCAGGCCCAGCTTCCTATATGCACAATAAAAAGAGATTTTGCCAAAAAAATTCATGGCATTTGATTGATTGCTCATGGCCAATACCTGGCTCCTGTGTAGCAGCTTCCTTGTGTGAGAAATCCAATCAAGCATGCTTTTTGTCGGGCATGATGGCTGAGATATTGCCCGTAGATGCAGCCAGGGTCTATGGCCCTCAAGCTGCGTCCTCGGGCAAGATTCAGCTGGCATGACCTCCATATCGTGGATGAATACTCTAGCAACTGTGATATATTATAAGGGGGTGAGGGGAGACCATGAACCGCATCCAATGCTGACGCCAGTACTACAAGCATTGAGAGAAGTGGCTGGTCGGGAACTGTGTGATGCTAGCTACGCCACTGCCCTCACACCACAGAGAGTGTAGCCACGGAATGACACTGAGAAATACGCAGTATTCGTAGACTGGGTCAATTGGGACTACATGTACAAGAGTACAAGCACACTGCCCCAACAAGTCGTGTAAGGCTATTTATATACACGACTTTACGGTAGTAGGCAACAACAAAAATAGAGAGTCGAGTCAGCTGGGCTTTGCTTTGTCAGGACTTATAGCATGCAGTGAGTAGCACATCACTCACAGTAACACCGACTACATGCAGTGCCAATCCCCAGACCCATACAGCAATCATGTCTGACACCACGGTGTACATGTAGTGATGTACTCACAGTCTGGGTGTCTCGAAGTCCAGGAATGTATCCGACACGTCCAATTGCATGTCGGAGCGTTTCGTGTGCGGAACATCAATGATGACCTGCAACAGAGGTCAGGAGGATCAAGATTGCCGGTGTTAATGTAATTATGACCTCATCACACGACTCGTCGCATGACCGTCAGTCACGGCTGTTCACGTGCAGGCACTTATCAATATGGCGTCGTTCGGTGCGATTTATGTAACATTGTGCGAATAGTACAAATACGCGATGAGTTTGCGTTTTTGCAAGAAACTCATGTCGATCCTCGCGTGGTTCCACGATTTGGGACGCGAAACCAAGAGAAAAGTTTCGAAAGGGCTTGAGCGAGATACTCGACTTTTCGGCAATTAATATTTGAGAGAGAAAGAGGGTGGAAAGGCGTCCTGGCCTGCCCAGTTAGCTGTCTTTCCGCTTCAAACTTGCTCGAAGTACTCCTGGCAGTCTGGAGATTGATCTCGCCAGTGATTGTCAGCCTCTGCTTGGCGTGCTCGCGTGTACAACATTCAAGTTAGACATTTCGTAATCGTTCAACGCACAAAAGGGTAGATATCACAATTTCAAGCTCACTTGACCGGCTGCTGTCTTCTTCTATAATATCCCACATGCCGACTAAGCAATTTACAGCAGGAAGCAGCCTTCTACACTTAACAGCAACTAAAGGGCCACACCATTTTGTCTTCCAAATCAAGAGAAAACAGGCTCCTGACTCGTCGCGCGTATTTAGAAGTTCACGCGCGTATTCTAATGACACTTGGGGAAGACAACCGGAGGATAGTCCTCTACCTGGGAAGAAATCGATCTAAGCTGGGAAAAAATCGGGAAGGGCTTCTCGGAGCCAAGTTTGTCAGCGACGACACAAGGAGTCTTCCAGAACGAAGCCAAAGTCGCACGACACAGAACAAATGTTTCTTGAAGGAAAGGCAGTCATGTGAGGTACGAGCGGAAAGCTTGAAACAAGACGCAGATGATCAGCGTGTTCCCCGGGCTGACCGGGCTGACTAGTCTCCAATATCCAGGGGAAACCATGGCCTACTCGTGTTCTGACGATTTGAAAATTCAAATTTTCTTGCCATTGAAGCCCAATCGAGACTTTCGGCGGCCATATTGTTAAGTGGCGTGAATCGCACAAAAAAACAGCCGTGCAGTGTCTGTATAATGGAACAGACATAATGTTATGTGTACCGGTGGAATAGGGCAAAAAAATAAGCTTCCCACACCGGGAATCGAACCCGGGCCGCGGCGGTGAGAGCGCCGAATCCTAACCACTAGACCATATGGGAGAGGCAAGTGTTCTGTGTGCAATGCGTATCCTGTCCCCGGGGAAAATTGCGATTCCGCGGCCGCGTTTTTTTCCGCGTTTTTTGCGATTTTTTAAAAGACCGCGTTTTCCGCGATTTTCCCGCGTTTTTTGAACTTTTTTGTTGCACTACACGTACACACAGTGCACTTTTCGGTCAGCAACGTCTCATCGTGGCGGCTTTTTACTCAAATAATGGGTGCTTTATACACCAGAGACTTGTAACTGATTGATTTCACTACATACTCACTGAAAATTGCCGCATTCACCGCATATTTACCGCATATTTACCGCAAATTATGCCATATTATGCCGCGTTTTTCCCCGCGTTTTTTGCGATTTTTTTCCGCAATTTTCCCCGGGGACAGCGTATCACATCAGTCACAGTGTACCAGTAGATACTATGACCAGGTTCTAGCCAAGGGAGGGGGGGGGGGCAGTGAAAAAGTGGTGCCCCCTTCTCAGTTGTCAATTATTTTGTGTATTTTTTCAGGCCATTCAACGAAAATGCAGTCGATACTCACTAGCAGAGGGTTCAGAAGGCGTCTGGGGTAAAGTCGTTGAATTTTGGGCGGCAAGACAATTTTGCAAAATGGAATAATGTGTTACGGGTTAGCTGTTTCCCCTGCCCCCCCCCCCCCCCCCTGCTAGTGTTTCCTGGCTAGAACCCTGTAAGACGTACCACCATGTCTTCACAAGATGCAGTAGACGGTGTGCGGTTGTTCAGTCCCAAGAAAACATCCTCTGAGCCAATACTCTGCTTGTAGATGACTTGATAACTGCCAGCGACACATACATACGCACACAAACACAAATTCTTACTCTCCTCTATTGTCGCCATGGCTGGATATCGTCACCATCACCTTTTCATTGGCTAGTGCCGCGCAGTGAGGACAAGAAGAGAAGTACCTAAGTGGAACCCTGATAAGACCCCCCCCCTCCCCCATGGGGAACAGGAAAGTCTACCTACCTAGTATCCGAGGAACTTCTTATCCCAATATACATGTACTTCAGTATAGACCAATACACGTCACCCATACTCCAGACAATGTCCGTACTAAGCAAGAGTATATCTTATCAGAGTACACTGTACATACTATTAAAGTGAGTTCCACTGTACATGCAGGATAGCTTGACTGATAAGTTAATTAGCACTGAACACCCAAAAAAAACTTGAAACACTTTGAAAACCCACCCGCCATGACGACTATCAGCCTACACAAGTGACGAGTCGGAAAAATATAACCACCTTACTGTACGCGTGCACACACAGGTTCATGCTTCATTTTGTGAACAGGAACCGCAGTGCATCGCGAAAAAGTTGACTTGAGCTCAACTATTGCTACTTGTTTGCCCTATCACGCGATGTTTCCCTGCATGCGGAATGAAGTGTGAATCAGGCTTTATACTTCAAAAAGTACACAACAGTGACTCACTCAGGTGTTGGTCTGGGATCATCCTCCAGCACAGTTCTTTCCAGTGGCAGTATTTCATGGTCAGACCAGATGGCCTTGGAGTTGCCCAGTGCCGGCTTTGATGGTCCACTTGATGTAGCGGCACTTTGCCGAGATGATGATCTGGTTACGCGCACAGAGAGTTGTGTAAAAAAAAGAGTACTCACGAGTCACGCTATACTTGGGCCATCATTTTCGGTATAGACTGTGTCAGTTGTTCATGCAATGTACTAGTAGATGGGCATGGTGTTGGTGCCACCGGGGAGCAAGCCAGTGCAGACCGTAAAACCCATAATTATTGCGAAATGCATAGCATCTCCAGCTAGGCGCCCATATGCAATGTAGATACACCACACACTAAAGCTTGACTAAACACATTAGGTCTGTCTGCGTGTTCTCTTTGGCCACACGTGATGTCAGATGTCAGGGTGAAAATTCCAACAGGATGTTCTCAACACAAGCGCTTGTACATGGCCGCACATGCAAATTTTAACGCAAGCCTGTTCAGAGGATCGAGAAAGGCTCACACATGAACCGTGGAGAAGGAAGGGAGCATAATTATTCTTGTTACCGAAGTCACCAACATGACTATATTATCATACAGAAACAAATGCTGGAGAAAAAAGAATCTGATCCTGCTTACTTTACCACGTTGTACTGTAAAAAACACACACACACACGCGCGCGCACTCATGCGGGTGCGCACACACACACACACACACACACACACACACTCACCTTGCTGCTGCTGCTGCTGGAGGTCCCACTGTACCAGGTGTCATGGCAGGTATCGACGGCTGTACAAAGAGAGAAGACAGACCATGCAGCTTCCCCGGATTGTCAATGTGTTACCGAAACTCAGTAATGGACGTCTATCACTCCCCGACATGCATTATACACTATGACTCAATCCTGAGGCCAATGTAGCAGTGATGTCTGCTGTCGAGTCATTCCTTAGCGCCTGACAGACATCAGTGCACCATTTCGCACAAAACTGACACTGGGAGTGAGACATTCCAAGGGGGTATAATTGTGAGACATTCCAAGGGGGTATAATTGTGAGACATTCCAAGGGGGTATAATGATTTGTGGACTCCAATGCATAACTTGCACCCCAATGTTTCCTTTTTGTCTTCTCTAAATGTGTCAGTGGCACTGGCTCACCATTTGAGTTCATACCAGGTAGTGGTACAATATCGGTATTTTACGACTCCCTGGTTCACACTTCATGCACGTACAGAAAAGTGCCCACACCCCACGGGCGCAGGGCTGTCTCCATGGCGTTCAGATGAGGAGTATGTTTGGATAGGGTAGCGGTCGCACATCCATCTAAAACATGCCTATTCCCTTGTATGTTCCATCCTGTCTCATTCTCTTTGTCAGTACCACAGGAACTAGACACACTGCAGCTCTTCCATAATTATGACACTTTTGGTGATTTATTGTGACCCCACCCAGTTGCGATACATCTTGTGTACTGGTTCAACGGTGCTCCGGGAAGGAAAACTCAACAAAAACTCATTTTCGAAACTTCAATCCAATGCAACAGGCATTTCGGATAATTGATCGTTCGGAAAGTTGTAATCGGCATTCTACTGTATTATTAGATATCTGTTCCGGACTGTGACCCTGTCTCAGCTATACGTTGCATGATTGTACATGTACATGAATAGCGGCAACTCCGGCAGTAAACATCCTTAGCTAAAAAAACGCCAACGTAAACGCAAACCGTTCCGTACTTCGGATCGTTCAAGCTGACTTTTCCCTTAGCACAAAGTACGTTATAGTTGAGACGAAGTAGTCGTGACAACCATGGCGATATGAATTTTCGTGGAAACAGATGCGGGAAATTCAAAATTTTGAACCAGGGATTAGTTTGCTGTCGTTCCGAAAGAATACCTTGGCGAGGTCTTTTACTCTGGAATAGCAAAAGCACGGCGAAAATGAGTTTTCGCTGTTTCCAGGTCCTTGGAAAACCTTTCCTAAACGCAGCACCGAAGACTGTAAGGGTTCTCCAGGTGTTGCTATACCGTGTAGACTATAACTAACCTTGTCATCCAGGTCAATGTCCTCGTCATCTTCTTTTGTAGCTGGATTGAGTAAGTTACTCAACGCCTGAAGGTCGCTGCCACCAAGCACCTGACTGCTATCCATCATGCAACACTCCTGCTGCTGCTGGTGCTCAGCGTGCTGCTGCTGGTGGTGCTGCTGCTAGTGCAGAGGAGCACTACAAATGAACTCTTCCCCGGCTGGCCTCTCTCCGGGTAGCAACTGTGAAAGAGGACGCCTCTCAAGCTAGGCTATTCCCGACTGATATTACAGTACACTGACCGGCTCTATTGTAAATAACCAACCAACTCGGTATTCCGCAGCCAGTGTGACTGTGACGGCTTCCTCGAATGAATGGTTCTATCAAGAACTTCTCAGAGCTGTAAAATCATGCGAGAGCGCAACTAGTAATTACTTGGAGAGTCAGTTCGTCGCTTACAGTTCAGTTGGTTGGTGCGAAGCAAAGTTACAAGGATGATGATCGCCGTTCAAAAATTAGAAGTGGATAGAATTATGATAATATATTACCTGGCGATACATGAATATTAAAATTAGTACGGGTACATGGTAGATCCACATTATCAACACGGATAGCAGTCACATAAATAAAAATTATCAGTGCTGATGCACACATGTGCACAGTC
>NC_088644.1:30736359-30813859 GCF_964019385.1 Sycon ciliatum
TCTGGCCCACAGCTATGCTGGCCTCCACATCAGAGTACAGGTCTCAATACACTACCTACAGCTACAACTCGATGCACATCATGCAGAATATGGCAAACAGACAAGTGACCTTACTGCACTGGGCAATGAATGACTATCATTGATGCCCAAAACGTTGGTCTTCCCTAATGCCTAGACCCCATTCCACCAGGTCTACTGTTGGGGTTGCCGGCCACTCACCGGTATCATCCAGTTTGCCAAGTCACCGTTCTGCGATACCTGCATGGCTCCCAGTATGGTCAAGTCAATATGACCACTGTGTTGAACACGCGAGAGCAACACAACACAGCACAGAGATCAGAAGTCAGCAGTCTCAGCACACTCATACGGCAACGGTGGCAACGCATATAGGCGAACACACCTCTGTGTGCGCGCACACGTGTGTGCGCGTGTGCGTGGTGCGCGTGCGTGCACAGTTTCTTAGGAAAATCACTCCCCGCACAATGCACAACACACAAACAAACAAACACACATAGCATGTGTACATACTAAAGTACATGATTGTACAGTAGGATAGACACACATGCGCACACACGTAAGTAAGCATATATACATACATACATGCATGCGCACACACGTAAGTAAGCATATATACATACATACATACATACATGCATGCGAACACACACATGCGCATGCACGCACACACACACACACACACACACACACACACACACACACACACACACACACACACACACACACACACACACACTCAAGTTATACACACCCTCGAATCATGGCGAAGGACTCGTCACTGCCAAAGTATGCACCACCCGGAAGAATAGTAACAGTTTCCTTGCCTGGAACAACAGAAAACGAAACATCACATAAGCACATTGGCAGTGTGTCCATGCACAAGCCTCCAAAGCAGTCACAGCAGCTTACCAGCATTGATGAGGTCAGCATCCTGCTTGCCTTCCTCTGGGAAAGGTCCCTGCAGAAGAAAAAGGCCAGTAGGTATCACACAAGAAATACTCACAGGTTTAGCACTACATGACGGCTGGCTACACTACAGTCTGTGCAAATAGAAGAGTCCTGCTCACTTTTGAAAACCCAACAATCTTGGACGAATTTAGGCTCAAACTAACTTTCTATTCAAAAATCCGATCTTGTTATGGTATACCTGTCCCGTCCACATAGCGTACTCAGCCCTGCTATCAACTACAAGTGTGTGTGTGTGTGTGTACATGTGTGTATGTATGTGTATTGTATACCATACAGTAAACGACCGACCGCTTACCAGACCCAGCAGTCCGTTCTCGCTCTGCAGGTGAACAGTCATGTTGTTAGGAATGAAGTTGCTGGCCAGCATTGGCATACCGATGCCCAGGTTAGCTGAGAGACACAGCCATTGCTAACTGTCAAGGACTGACAACACAGGAACAACAGCTGACAACACAGAGCAAGCGCAGCCATTCCACACAGCAGCTATCCCATTATCAATATAACAGTAGAACGCCACGTACAGGGCTGGCCAGAGAAATCCAACCTCATGAATGGATCCACTCTTCGTACTCTTTGCCTTTATGCATACATGACTGTGCACTGAATCAAATGCACATCTCTGAACACAAGACTATCAGTACCAGCATTCACAGCCTGCTATCGCTACTCACAACTCGGGGTGTAAAAAGTAATTTGTAAAGTACAGCCAGGCCTCGGTCATTCGGTCCTCTTTTATCGGGATCCCTCGCCATCCGGAAGAAAATCCTTGGTTACCGATTTACAGCATATGCCATGCATACATACAGTATGTGTGTTCGGCTATCCGGTTCCCTCATTTATCTGGATTTTTTTAGGAAAACGGATGTGTGCGGTTATGCGAGGTCTGACTGTTATTCAGGAACATGGGGAAGTTTTGCTCTAAAAGCACAGTCATGTAATGCATTTTGATTGCGCTCTACTCAGAACAGCGATTGAACAACAAGGATACCATACATTCCATCCTGCAGGAGGGAGTAGAGAACACAGGAACAGCAAAAACGAGAGAAAAGTTCAGTATGAATGTAAACCATTTTCAGTACAAAAGCACAGTTACAGCTTGCACTTCATCCGTAGAGCTCCAAGTGGCACATTCGTAACTCGCGCTAGAATATTCTGAAGGCTCCATGCATGGTCCTCAATGAAAGTCAAGGTTTACACACAGATACAGATCCAGCACCATCAATTCTGTTTACCAGTTTTCTCGTTCAAATTTTGACCCTCACAGAAGGCCAATCCACTGAATAGTGAGAGTAGTATATGTAGCTGGGCCTCGCTACAGGTCTGGTGTACCCACACAAGGGACAAACTGATAAAGCACACACCGATTGTACTTGTACTTGTCCACTGCCTGAAACTAGTAAAGTGGGTCTCCCCGGGAGAGGGGACACACACACACACACACGCACACACGCGCACGCACGCACGCACACCCACCCACCCACTAATCAAATCAGCAAGAAGCTGGCTTACGGTGAACTCCAGAGCTGCTCTGCGCACGATTCTCTCCCTGATGCTATCGCCACCGGAAGACGCATCTGAGTCGCCGTTCGCTGGCCGTGCCACTGTCAGTCTCTAGAGAAGACACACAATCCATTCACACAGGGGAGAAAACACACCGACCATCATCAGTACTGGGAATCAAACAAAGTCTTACAGACTGCAATACATGTATTCGGATTGACCGAGAGAGTGACAGCAACCAAAGTATATCTAAATAATCTCACCATTTTTGTCATGCCTCTCCTTGCAGTACTCTCTTTCGTTTCTCTCCTTATTATTTAGTTCGCCGTGGTTGGCTACCACCCGACTTCTCATAAATATTGGCAGTCTTACGACGAGCCAGGAGATGTTGAATAAATAAATAAATAAAATATCAGACAAACTGTATCTAACAGCTGCATAACGTTATGTGTCAGCGTGTGTGGAAGGGACAGGTGCGTATTTACCATCACTATTCCACCAAAATGGACATGGACAATTCATCCAATCAGCTGAAGGTCACATGATACATGGCGAGCAGAAGACCACATTCCATCATGTGATCTTCTGCTTGCCAAAAAGTCAAACTTCAGCCTAGACCATTAGCTGACCTCAATACGCTTTTCATAGTTTTCTCCCAGGATGATGCGGTCCACATAGATGCTGGGCAGGTGAATGTCAGCGGGTGCGATTTCGCCGGTCTCTACAATCTCCTCGACCTGCACAGAACAAGGCAATACCAGGCTCTGAAACAACCACGTACACACTAGAAGAGCCAATACATGCACAGACAACACCGGTAGGTTCGTGGACAAGTCGGAGACTTCAAAGCCTCTACTCGTACAAGTAAATGGGAACCAGTAACCGTCAAGACTCTTGTTATTCAAGCCCAAATTGGGAAACAGAGACCGTCTAGCTTTCGAGAGTTGTTCTAATAACAATGCACATCCTCATGTACACTAGGGAATGCTCAATCTCCGTACAGCTATCTGCTGTGACTCAGAGGGGCTCGGAGTGACTCGCCAAAGCAAGCGCAATGAGGTCCAATCAACAACAAAGCACTTCAGCTCTAAGCTGAATGTTGCCTGAGAATCACTCAGCATGATACTCTGAGTTGCAGAGATGGACTTCCAGGGTAAATCAGCTCAGACTACCAAAGTCAACAGTATGTGAAAGACAGTGAGTGAGTTTTGCATCGACTAAAAGCTAAAAGTTTACTTGTCCAAAAACAAGTACTTTAGCGCATGTTCCATGGCATAGTCACAGTGCATACCTCAGCAATGCAGATCTTGGCAGCCCGGGCACAGGCCGGATTGAAGTTGCGCGCAGTCGATCTGAGCGCAGGAACGCACCACCGAGGAAGAGAATACACGTGCACATGCACACAGACACATGCACGGTTACACATAACAATTACACAAACACACACACACACACATGCGCACGCGTGCGCGCACACACACACAGACACCTCACTACCTCTTCTCCTACAAGTGATGCAGCTTACCTGAACACCAGGTTGCCCATGCGATCGGCCTTCCAGGCCTTGACGAGCGCAAAGTCACCCGTGATTGCTTCCTCCATGATGTAGTCACGGCCATTGAACGTGCGTGCCTGTGACACAACACAAGAATGCAATACACAGGATGGCTCTCACAGCGTGCGCTTTCACACACCAGCCAAAAGCTGTGCCCACATCAATTGCTTGTCGCGAGGCCTTGTTTTCGAAGAAGTCTCTCACAGCGATGTTGACCAGGCAGGAACACAAGCTGGGAGATGTTACAATTTATCCAGTCAACATGCCGGCAAAATCCGTCTTCAATGAACGCTGCAATTTACTTTCACTGTTTTCATCTGTTTCCGGCAGAATTTCGGAGTCAAGAAACTACTATGAGAAGTTGGGTAAGCATCACCATCATAGGGAATAGATGGATGTTCGCACATGCTAAGATCAGCACACTGTATGGGGGTCACTCCTAGCACTACAATAAGCTTCAATCAGCAAGGCAACTGCGCATCCCAGTTGGTGCAAGGTGCAAATACCGTAGTGTCTTGTATTAAAGCATATCTCGAATAGAAGCCTGTTTTGAGTACAAGCCTGGTTTTAGTGTTCACACACGTAGAAATACCTGGTTGAATAGAAGCCTGATGTGAATAGAAGCCTTGCCCTTACATCGGCTTCTATAGGAATAAGCCCCGCTTTAATACGCAACATTACGGTGTAGATACACCTTTGGCTGAACTCTCAGAGTCTCCGGCACATAGGCCCAACACACAAAGCAACCAGCTCTACCTGAAACACCATAACCCATGCAGAAACGCAAAACAATACACATGCCCCCCAAGGGAGAATGGGCAAAGTTTGCAAACAGCCACCATGAGCTAGAGATGGTGAAGAGACTACAAATTCTCCCGAGCATTAGCCCAAGCTGACTGGATGTTTACCTCACGCGGTGAGCTGGCAATGTCCACGTCCTTCTGGGAGTTGTACTTGATTGGCGCACCACCCTCATGGATCATGGTGCCATAACCCGTCGCGGTGAAGAACGCTGGAATACCGGCACCACCCGCACGAAGACGCTCAGCCAGTGTACCCTGCAAGTGCACACAGCACAGTATCATGGCATCACCAGATTCACCACAGCACAGCATGACATCATCACAACACCAAATTACATCATCGGTACTGTCAGAAGTGATCGAGGCAGCAGCTGGGCATGAAGTCACCAAGCAGACTGCATCACACAGTAGTACTGTTCGTATGCGGTTCCAACATGCATTGTCTAACTAAGCACGGCGTGGAAAGATGTTGTTTAATTCCTGGTGCACACTGTGTTGCTAGAACCCCATTTCAACTGCGTAGTAGGCAGATGGATCGCCCCAGCATAAGTACTAGCATTGAATTACGGCCCACCTAACACTTAACTACAGTAGCACCGAACTAACACTATAAACTATAAACCAGCGCTGATCTAGCACAGAACTAGCACTGAATTAACACTGAACTAGCACTAAACCAGCGCAGATCTAGCACCGAACTAGCACTGAACCAGGGCTGACCAAGCACCGAATTAGCACTGAACCAGGGCTGACCAAGCACCGAATTAGCACTGAATTACTTAAAAAAATAGCACAGGACTGACCTGCGGAGTAAGCTCCACTTCCAGTTCTCCACTCAGATACTGACGTGCAAACTCCTCATTCTCACCAACGTATGACGATATCATACGCTTGATCTGAACACGCATCAAAATTCAAAACATGTCACACACATGCGCAGTCGTAAACAACAAACCAGCAACAAGCCTGCTCGCACTGCCCTCGTTTCACCTACAGGCAGCCTCTTTCGAAGTTTAATATCAGCACAACTGTACTACTGTAGTTCAATGTTCACTGCTCAGAGATGAGTGCTCAATGTGATTAGACGCGGAGAAAACCACAGGAGAAGCCTCAGCAAACTCCGATTGGAATTTCTACGCGGTTCCCTGGTACACACACACACACACACACACACACGCGCGCACGGGTGTGCGCTTGCACAAACACACACACACACACGCGCACACACACACACACACACACACACACATCATTCAAATGGGAAAAAAGCAGCTCCGTTTCAGGCCTACCTGGTGATTGCGCAACATTAGGCCAAGTCCGCAGTCATCGATTCTGCAATATCATCAAGAAAGCAAGAAGGGCCATTGGGCATAGATGTGAACATGTCAGTTTCATACACCAAAGGCCATGCCCCAAATTTTACACAAGCTACTAGTATTAAGAACTCAGATGGTGAGCCAAGGAAAAAAAATGTAGGCACAAGCTACGCGATCGAGTCCACCAGCTAAACCAGATTTTGAACGGTCAGACATGCACGATCTACTAGTAGCACAAAACTGACCAGGAGTACTGAGACATTCCACGGCATGAAAGTCAGCTTGAGCACTGCTCGATAGCGCTAACCAACGGCCTTCCAACTTGGAAGCATTGCTCAAGCTGACTTTCATGCCGTGGAATGCCTCAGTACTCCTTGTCAGTGTTGTGCTAGATTGTGCACGTCTGACCGTTCAAAATCTGGTTTAGTTGGTGGACTCGATCGCATAACTTGCGCCCACAATTTCCAAGCTACTAGTAGTTGGAGTATTTTGAAAGGATGAATACCACCAAATGGAGGGCATACTTGTATGCAGTATGAGGTTCACATGCAAGACAGATAACTCTGAGGCACACCCGTCCATCAATCAACTCACCCACACACAGCACAATGTACGCGTGCGCGCACACACACACACACCTTTTGACGCCCATCGCCAGAGGCGATGCTACAGCCATAGCAACTTGTGCTGGGATTGCACCATTCAACAGCTTGCAAGGCTGAAGAAATGACCGTCACTATTCAGCCTGGTCTACACCACACAGCTATTTGAAGTGGCTTTTCTGGCCAGTGAATCACTACTTTTTGGTCTTTTTCATTTTTTTCCCACACACACATCACACCACCTACTCCGGCATGCACTGTCTGTTGGTAACCACCCAGGAGAATCAAAGAAAAGTCAGGAGGAGTCTGAGAAAGAGAAGAAAGACGTGTGTGACCATAATCGTCGGGAATCGACCCCCCCCCCCCCCCCCCCACACACACAACAAGTGCACAATCATGTACACACACACATACAGGCACAAAGGCCATCTCACCACTCACCCAGCATTGTTGCTGACTGCCGTGACACCACGCACACCAGAGTCACGCAGTGCCAAGATCAGCTTTTCTGGAATTCCACACAGGCCGAATCCTAGGGAACAGCAGGATGCACAGTCAGTGGGTGTCATGTAGCCTCAAAGATTCAAAACTATCGGTACACACACGTATTGTGCTTTCAGACAAATTAAACATCCCTTGCTCACTGGGTTTCATTGCGATCAACTTGACCGGTCACTCTAACCTCCGTAGATCAGACCTAAGAAAGGCTGAAACAGCTAGCTGCCAGGAGATGGAGTAGGTACAAGCATATAGACAGACAAGCAGAAAGATACTGAGCAACAAAGCGTGAGGCACTTGCCAGGCCTAGAACTCACCGCCAACGAGAAGCTTGGATCCGTCGCGGACATCAGTGACCGCCTCTGCCGCATTGTTATAGAACGTAGCAAGTCTGGGTGAGGTAGTTGCCAGTGTTCGTCGGCTCTCCGTTACACTAGCACAGGCGCCGCTAACTTGCAGCTACCACATTTAAAGATCAGGCAGACAAAAGCAGCCGATACTAAACAACACAGCTGTTCATGAGTGCCCCACACGATAATACGCAATGGCTAGAATTTGGCACAACCAGGACCGCAGCACCTGGTCTGGCAACGGCTGGACCTTAATTCGAAAAGTCCCCCCCCCCCCCCCCCCCCCAATTCGTGAAAAGTCAGTAATCTACTAATGGTCATTTTCGGTCAACAATCCCAGTTGGCCGGAGCATCTGAAATCCCATTGTTACGGCCCTAATAATACATTGATGACCGGGTCATTGAAAGCTTCTATGGATGAGAAAGGGCAAACCCACCGAGGACGCAGATATCACATGTCAAAGTTCGTGTGGTGATTCAGACACCAATGGATGGCAGCATCACATGCACGCATTTTTAGACTCGACGTGTTGTGATACATGTACTAGTAATTTATTCATGAATTTGTGTATGTGCTTCAGAAATCTTGGAGTATGCAATTGGTGTGTTTACAATCTTTGTTTGGGCTTACCATACGCTCGCGACAAGAACCAACAGCAGCAGTACGCCATGGCTTGAGGCACTGCCTAGCAAGCATGGCTACAACAGTCGTTCCACCTTCGTAATGAGTGTTCACAAATCACAACCAGACCGATCTCAAGTAGTTACTCTTCGCCTCTGACTTTTTTTCTTGATTCTGTACTGTGCAGCTCAGTGGTTCTGGAGTTTCAAAACAAAAAGACGTGTGAGCGTCACGATCACATGACATGCATCATGCAGTGGGTTGGGCGCGGGCCGGGGGCGGGCGGGGAAGGCCGGGGGGGGGTGTGACTCCGCGGTACGCGGTGCGAGTCGAGAGCGCGCGCTTCTGCAGCTGCAGCGCTAGCTAGTGTTTTTTTTGTGAAAAATGATTTTCTTGTACGTGTTGTCATGACGTTGCATGCTTTGCGCATGCCTGAAAGAATATAAAATTCCAGCCACGCTACTTTATTTTTCATTCTGCAAGAAGCTTCGGTCAAGAGTGGGGTTGTATTTATTTTCTTCTCCCTCGTTATGGCTGGATTCAGACGACTCCCAACTTTTGCAATGGTAAGTGTTATTGCTTATTAGCTGTACGAAAGTTGAAGCCATCTGATGTAAAAAACTTAATTTGCTGATTGCTGTATTTCAGCATGTAGCCTTACAAGCATATGCCTGATGGCTTTCTCTTTTGGTGAATCTCTATTTGGATAGTCTCTTCTGTCATCTCAACCATTGTATTTATTGCTCTCGTTTCTTTAGGGAATTCAGCCTGGATAAATTCCTTTCAAATGGGTTGAGCATTTCGCAACCGAACTTTCAACAACCATGAATCGTCTATCAGACATTCCTCGCAAGATTTTCGAAGTTGGAAGATGGCCTCCAAAACACTTACCGGTATGTTTGCCCTGTATTGTGTTTAGAAATTCACTCCGGGAAGGATGATCTATAGCCAATCCAATGATACACGGTGATTGTTTCTCTAAGAAGTCCTGACCCGCAATCAAAATTTTGTGATGAATTCGCCATTTTGTTTTAGCCTCTAAGCACGTGCTCCTGTTGTATCTTTTGTGTGCAGTTTGCTTGAACGCAGAATATTCTCAATCACAAAGCGACCACGAAACGGCATTTGCAAGCATGGTAAGTGGATCTTAAGATTTGGCATGAAGTTGTGCTATGACGAGTTAAATATATTGCCGCCCCAGTCTGAGACTGTCGTGAATGAGATGGCAATTATTATCGTATCTGAGCTATGTTCCAAACCCAACCATCGCCATAATTCGATTCGATTACTTTGCTTTTGTTTCTGACAACTACTTCCGTCCTCTTTTGTTTGTCTCCATAGGAACAATTCTACCTGCCACGTGATAATCCAGGTAAGCAATAATACTGTTCATGATAAAATGTGCTGTGATGAGTTAAATATATTGCCGCCCCAGTCTGAGACTGTCGTGAATGAGATGGCAATTATTATCGTATCTGAGCTATGTTCCAAACCCAACCATCGCCATAATTCGATTCGATTACTTTGCTTTTGTTTCTGACAACTACTTCCGTCCTCTTTTGTTTGTCTCCATAGCAACAATTCTACCTGCCACGTGATAATCCAGGTAAGCAATAACACTGTTCATGATAAAATGTGCTGTGATGAGTTAAATATATTGCCGCCCCAGTCTGAGACTGTCGTGAATGAGATGGCAATTATTATCGTATCTGAGCCTTTCTTTACAGCTGTTTTATGTCGATTCGCTGCTCACACTCGCGGCTACTCCAAATTCTTATTAACTCTTTTTTTGTTCTTTTTATCCCAAAGGTCTTCTGCCCTGGTGGACGCTCCTCCTAGCATCTCGGTGGAACAGGATCTCGCAAAGGTATGCATTAATTCTCTTCAATAATAGTACTTGTTTTGCGCACAAGGATGAGTTAAAATTGTTTGCCGCCCCAGTCTGAGACTGTCGTGAATGAAATGGCAAATGATGATCTGAGCTGCATTTGTCTCTGTGCCTGTATGCCTTTCTCATCTCTGCGTCTAGAACAATCTTTACTGCATTCCTTCTGTTCATATAGGCACTTTGGGAATCTTACAGCACGCTGGTTTCTCCCGCAGTACTGGTAAGTCTTGGATTATCCTGTCAGCCTGTGATAATTATTGCAAGGAGGAGTTAAAATATGCCGCCCCAGTCTGAGACTGTCGTGAATGAAATGGCATGATGTGTGCTGAGTTATATATCTGGTTGTGGCATTCATTGATAAACCTCTCCTACATCCATCTAACATTCTGTTCTGCCTTATTTCGTGTTCAGGTTGGGCCTGGTTCATCACTCTTCTGTCTTATCGGGACATGGCAATTCATGGTAAGATTGCTTGAAAGTTCATTAGCTCAATTTTGGCAATGATGAAGTATCGTTAAATCTGTCAATCCCATGATTGTATTGTGATTAGAAACTAACGAATTCACCTGAGCCTTCCCTTTAGCTAGTTCGTTATGCTTTTATGATATCTTTGTCTAATTTATTTTGTTTGCTATTTGGTCTCCCCGTACAGATCGCGTCCATGAGGTCGAGCCCACGTCATGTTGCCTGCATACATAATTGCATTACTACATTTGAATTTCAAATGAATTGAACTTAAATCTGATTTCCTTGATGGTGGTGTGCATGCATCCTACTGCATGTGGTTATTGGTTTGGGTGGTTTTCCCTTTGTGTCACATTTGGGATGTTTCTGTAATACTGTCCACTTCGCTGTTAAAATTATAACGACACTCGTTTGGGGCATCAAAACTGTCCTTATTCGCGAAGTTGAGAGATGAAATCGTGGTACCAATTATTGGGTAGTGCACACAACACCCATGCATAAGGCATTGCACAAATATTTCACATCTTTGGAATAGCTTCCTGTGAGGATATGGGCTCGAGTAACTCTGTCCCCGTGAATTCCGCGGCAGTATAACTTCCGTGCAGAATTCTGCGGCTAAACCAGTAAATTCTGCAAGGGAAATGAGCGCAAAACAGGTCGAATCTCCGCAACCCCATTTGTTGTCCCTATAAATTCTAAATCAAATTTAGGCAAAATCCTGGTCGAAAAAATTGAAAGCTTTTTACCAACCTGCTTGTGACTTTCAAAATCAACCCTCGTTGATTTTGAAAGTCACAAGCAGGTTGGTTTGGCTGTCACCAGAAAATGCAGTTTGTTCTCTCTTTTCAGCTGCAATATTCTGCGGGATTTTCTGAATTCTGCAATCCGCGGAATTACGTGGGGCAGGCCAGACTAAAAGAAAATCTGTGCAGCTGATTCTGCAAGGGATATTGCAAGTCTTCAGAAAAGCAGTTTCTGCAATATTCCACGGGATTTTCTGAATTTGTGGATAGTTCTTATAATGTACACTATTCAGTACAAGCTAGAGACTCTTGGTACAAGTACATAGCAGTACAGACCTTGACATGTTCAGGCTGAGAATACATGTCGCGCTCTTCGTATTCACGTATTAAATGTCGCACTCGGAACAGCCGTGCGTAGGCCTGTGGGGATTGCCCTATTCAAAATTTAATAATATTGGGCTGCGTTTACATGAGAATTTCCACCCGGGTTGAAAGACTTTACACGATGGGACAAAATAGGTGAGGTTTTACATGGAGACAGTTGCTCCAGGTCAAATACTGATATGCCAACAAAAGTCCACTTCTAGAGTTCTGTATCAAGAGTGCATAAAGAGTTTATGGACTCAAGAAGTACACATATACCGGTACATGCGTACACGTGTATATCACCTGTATTCCAGACCAGCAGGAAGTCAATTCAGGCTGCGGCATTCTTGGGCTCCTTCTCCGGCATGCGACTCTACAGTACTTCACTGGTCAGCACAGTGATATTTCCACTCGTTCCAAGTCCCCGCAATGACACAATCAGCGTCCAAAGACACACATCTGAAGCAATAAGGAGACTCTAAATTTGAGGGACAGATGTTTCTCCGTTCCTAGAAAAATGGGACACAATGGTATGAGTATTTTGACAAAAAAAGGCTATGCTTTGAAATGTCACGTGAGGTATTAGCAGACAATATAGAAGTAAGGTGGGTATCAACAATAGCGCCAGCAGATCAGAAAAGCAAATTATTAGCACGGGGAGCAGACAAAACCTAAGGAGAGGAACGCGCCAACACACTGACATATACAAAGAGGCTAAAAAAAGGAAATGGGACAACGTGAGACAAGTGAGATTCAAGGAGAGAATTAACCTGCACAAAAGGCAGCATGTATGGCCTGGTGTCTGCCAATAAAGAACGGCGATCCAAATCTTGAGGAAAACAGGAAATAGATCAGCCACAACAGTTAGCTAGCTGGGGTTGGAGTCAAGGCCTAGTGATTTCTCAAGTTCAGAAACGTGTCCACGAATGCTAAGCACAACACCTGCAGATATTTCGGAAGCAATGGCAAGTCTACGGCATAGCGACTGAGTATGATGAATCTTCTCCAGTTGATTAGGCTCTTTGCGATAGCTTGTGTTAATCCAATTTGCATGTGCTCGAAGGGCCTCATTCTCAATAGCCTCCGTAGGCCAGCCTTGCAGATGCGCTATTGCCGACTGCGAGTAATTAGCCACCAATGCATCTTCTAGCTGCGGCACAGGTGCAATGGTAGATGGATGCATTAGACTCTCTGGCCGTGTTCGACGCGGCCGATTGTGCTCGTCACAGTACATTCTTTGGTACTCGACGCATGCCAGCTTTGGACTTGGGGCAGTGTGGTTGTGTAGGTTGGCCCGCACTGATACACCGCTGGCAGCAGCCTTACGTGTCTGCTCAGACTGTAGCAGCAGCGTGGCCTGCTGTAAAGGATGAAGAGCTGCCTGTGCTGACATAGCCGGCTGTAAGACAACTGGACTGCTGTCGATTGGCTTGCCGTTATCTGTAGTCGTTCCAGGAATAGAAGTCTGTCGAACAGCAGCAGGAGTGATCGGTGTGGTGGGTACGGACACGCTATCTGCCCGAGAACTACTACTGCGACTCCTACTCTCAGGGTGCGCAGAGGTTGATGAACGATGCAGGGTGCGACTTGCCCCAGATGAATGATGAGCATTACCGCCACGATCGTGAGAGGATGAAGGTGGTGACACATCACGCACAGATGAAGAACTGTTTTGATGTTGATAGCGAGATCGGTGGTCCGAAGAAAACGTCTTTCTTCGGTCTTGCATGGCGGATTTCTGTTTTAATCTCCGCTCCTTCTCCGCACGATAATTTGCGAATTCAGTAGGCATCTGCCATTGCGAGGAATTACTCTTGCGGTTGAAATAGTACGGCTTCCCGGACGACGAAATATGTTCAGACCAGTCACATTCCAATGGAATTTCAGTCGACGATTTCTCAATCTTGGGTGTTGAGGCCGGCGAGTGTTTCCGACTGTGCGATTCCTGAAAGGGACAGACAAAAATAACAACAGCAAGCAAGAGGTTAATTCTCCAAACGATGACACACCAGCAACAGTCCAGCTAGAAAATCCATAACGATTACGTACTCATACCGTGATTCCGCGCATATAAGCCCATGGGCCTATATCCGGATATACGCCCACCTCCGTTTATAAGCCCATGGGCTAATAAACAGACACAAATGCAACTCACGTGTCAAGTAGAATTGTTCACAAAATGGACTCTTCCTTCCATGGTACAGCAGGTCAGTGTAGTTTACCAGTAGAGTATGGTAGACTGACCATGAGCATGCACTTGTACTTTTTCGTGAACCTTCAAAATTCGAATATTGGCCCATGGGCTAAAAAACAAACATGTTTTACTGGATATTTTATCCCCAAACTGTATTATTTTCACATATAAGCCCATGGGCGTATATGCGCGGAATTACGGTACACCAGTAGGTAGCAGCCGAACCACACAACCGCAGCAAGACTTGATACTGACAAATCGTAACGTTTCGACCATACAGATGTTCTATGTCAACCACGACCTGACACCGGCAGAGCAAATAAGTTAAAAAGTTCAAATCGTTGCGAAGGCGAAACATTAAGA
The DNA here is from genome assembly GCF_964019385.1 of Sycon ciliatum. Lineage (NCBI taxonomy): Eukaryota > Metazoa > Porifera > Calcarea > Leucosolenida > Sycettidae > Sycon > Sycon ciliatum. Next base: position 30,750,612 of record NC_088644.1, read on the forward strand.
TGCTCCTTGCCTCGAGACGAGATTTGGTACAAGGGCCAGCCAACCAGTGATACCGAGATTGGATCAAATTCGCAATAGGTAAACAGGGCAACCCTACCACACGAGCACCGGCTACACAGACGACCAAGGACACAGCTACCACACGAGCACCGGCTACACAGACGACCAAGGACACAGCTAACAGTACCAGCACCACAAGCGCTACTCCCATTCCTCGCGACACTACTAGTAACTTTAATAAGGATAAGCATCGCTCATTTGAATGTATGGAGTCTGTACAATAAATTGCATCAAGTGAATTCTATTTTACATAAGTGTAACATTGACATACCAGAATCAGCGGAAGACATTCAGGTTGGTTGTAACTCTGAATTTCATGCCGCTAGGCAATCACCAGACAACTAATACTCGGATCTACCCAGCAGTATGTTTATTAACCCTTTAAGAGCCACAGGAAAATTTCAAAATTCTGCATTTTTTCGTGTTCCTTGGATCATAGCTTCAGTTCTACTCACTCAATCCTCACAATCTAGGGCTTCCTGGAACGGTCTCCGCGAGAGGAAGAGAATAAGGTCGGTCATGATAGCCAGCACACCGTCTATCTAGCGCTAGATCGCAGCGACAGTACGAAAAATACCCCAAATGCGTCCAATTGCGTCCCGCTCCAGATATTTCATTTTACTCGATCGTGGAGTTCCAATTTTTTCGCTGTGTACTCTTGACAATATCAACAGTGAAAGCCGTGCTAATTTGAGTAAACCAGCGTGACGAAAAGTCTCAAAATTCTCAATACTAAAGTCGCACTGCGCGCTTTTGAAATTGCCGCGATCGCGGCTCAACTTACGAGTGATTTATCTCAGGAACCGTTGCTCGCAGCGCTTTGCGGATTGTTTCTCCCGACAGGTGAGAGTTTTCTCTTCGCCCTGGATATTTCGATCACTGGATTTGAGCGAGATTGGACTGAGTTACGATCTTCTGAAGTTTTGCATTTGAATGCGTCGTTTACGACGCATTCAAGTATGTGGCGGCTCTTAAAGGGTTAACACATATAGGGCCACAAGCATAAACAAATTTAACGCTAAACCTGGTGTAAGGTATGGGGAGAAAGCTGGCCAAGGCGTGACAGTAGAAGTGCAAGGAGGGTGGCGGGCAACAGGCAGGGGTGAGCATGAAAGCGCGGACAGAGGTGATGGGGAGGCAGTGTACAGCAGATGGGTGGAGGTGCCAGGAGGGCAATGGGCCAGTGAGATCGTTAGGTTTTTGGGTGACGGGCAGGCGTGAGAAGAGTGGCATAGCCAACAACAGGGGACTGTGTTATTTTGTGCTCCGGCAAAGTGCAGTACAGTACTTGGTCAGTTCATTTGATAGGTGTGAAATTTGCGAGGCGGAACTAATCCTCATGCCTACATTGTTGAGTAGGAGCTTCTTCGGTGTCGTCAGGATGTGGAATTTTTCTGCGGCACATAGGTTACATTTTTTTACTCACATCTGTATGATCGACTCTTCTCCCGCACCTTCCATGTGATGTTCAACGGTCTTCCTTCGCTCTTCAGCTCCCATGTGTGCTTTGAGAGGTCAGTGCTGTTTTTGTATTTTTCATGACGCATGGAGGTGAGGTGGTTGGCGTGACGGGCTTTGAAAGGTGTCTCTGAGAGACCGATGTAAATCTTGCTGGTAGATTCGGCAAAAATTTGTTTATGCTTGTGGCCCTACGTGTTTATCAGCATACTTCATGGCAATACCGGGATACACGGCCAGCCGTAATGATAGGCAATGTCAGCAAGGTGGAGGAGTACTGTAAGACATGTTATTATGAGTCGCAAATTTAACGATTGTCCAAAATTCATAGGTTAACGAGAAGATAATCATGTTAACGATCTTGCAGTATTCTGCCATATCCACACACAGCGTATATGAAGCAGTACGGCCTCAGCGGATCTTATTATAACGAAGAAATGTCATCCGTTAAAACGTTAGATTTGCTTCCTCGTTATATATACATGTCTTACAGTATGCATATACGTACGCGATCAATTCAAACACCGATACTCACTCCCCTCATCAGACATCGAGGAAATGAACATATTCGTAGACCTTGACAGCACCCCTTTGAACATAATTTGTGGATACAGACCCCCGACAACACCAGTCTGTTTCTGGGAGAAAATGATCGACTTCACTGACACAGTTCACTCCGCTTCACTAGCGGCAACCCACACTTTTATTATCGGTGACTTCAATGTCGACGTACTCAACAACAAGCACACTCACTACAATCATCTCAAATCACTCTGCAACACTGCTGGTCTGGAAAACGCGATTAACTCCACAACCAGACTACCAAGTCAAACGATACTTGATCTGATTCTCGTGCCAACTGCCCTACTCAATCCTACAATATCGCTATCAACACGAAACAAAGACGTGTCCTTGAACTACACCAAAGTCAACCCTTGCGACGTATCCGACCACCAACCCATCATGGTCAGCCTACAGTGCGTTTCAAAAAAAATCGTTAGGCCAGCATCTATACCGCATAATTATAATCTGTGGTCACTTTGTGCATAACAGTTTCGAAATTGGGCGTTTGCTATCCGATCGATTAAAATTTAAAAATCTATATGAGAGTAATTGCAAGAAGGACCTGAGCAATATTCCGAAAAAAAATTCTCAAAAAGCTCCAGCCAAATTTGAAATATTTCAAAAATACCATGCGTCTATGTTTTTGAAATGGACTGTAGACACAAGACCCTGTCATACCAGACTAACAGACGCGTGCAAATACGAAAACCACCACTGAGTACACTGAAAATCAAAGACTTCCAAGACGCAGCTGCCAGGAAGATGTCTAAGCTGCACCAGCAAACAACGAATACCTTGTCACATGTGTCTTTAGATGATTACACTGAGAACTGGCAGAGTGCAGATAGTGACGCCCTGGACGAACACTGCCCTGTCAGATCAGTGCACATTAAGAAAAGACACGCCCCGACTCCGTGGGTGGACGAGGAGCTCCACCAGAAACTTTCCCAACGCAAACGAGCATACCGTTAAATGCTCAAACACCCAGACCAGCCAGGACTCCTGCAACGTTTCAGAGCTCTTCGAAGGCATTGCAAACTCCTGACTAAGAAGAAACGGTCTACTTATTTCCTGCAACAACTAGTTCACGACAGAGGTCACCCAAGAGAACAATGGAGTATCATCAAGAGTATATAACCCCCCAGGAGTGTGAAACTCCTGATACCCTTTCTATGGGGTACGCCGACGGCGAAAACTCACATCACGTGGTGCAGTATCGCAGTTGTACATTTCCAGCCCGTTTTTAGCAAGCAGCTGAGTAATAAAAAAGCACTCTCACATAAACTCACTGCGGGTACGGAAATCCCTAGCATGATCATGGCAGATATTCGGATTGCGCGCACGCTATCCTTCGTTTGTACGTAGTACGAATGTATCTGAGACACGTGATATGAGTTTTCGCCGTCGGAGACCCCATATGCAGAGCTGCACACTCTTGGGGGGTTATATACTCTTGGTATCATGAACAGTCTACTAGGCAGAGTTAAAGTCCACCACGAACCTGCTGCCAAAGTTTCTGCCATCACAGCGACAGTTGCTAACATTGTTAACAATGCATCAATAACTGACAGTCAGCCACTCACGCCCTATGGTCCTCTACCAGAGTACTCCCTAGCACAGCTCACACCAGTTACTGTACCACACTTGCAACTATGCATCCGGAGAAAGAAAAGCCGAAAAGCTACAGGACCAGACAGCATCCCGGTATCGGCAAACAAGCGGATCAATGATGAGATTGCTCCATCACTAGCCAAACTGTTCTCAATAGAGAGGTTCTGCAAAAGGAAAATGTGTACGAACTTTCGCTCTACGTCACGAAGTGAGAAACTTCGCACGAACTTTCGCAACTTTGGACGCGAAACTTGCAGGGAACGCGAAATGAACTTTCGTGACATTGGGTCATGGCGTACGTGCACTTGGCGCGTGCAAACTACGAAAATGTGCAGAACACAAAGTTCGTGCGAAAATTCGTAAACATTTTCCCAAGGCCTGTCGCGAAACTTCGTTCGAATTTTCGTTGTGCAGAACCTCTCTAATGTCTCCTACATCTGGAGAATCCCATCACCCTTTAAACTCGCCAATGTTCGACCTATCCAGAAACGTGGCGACACGTCGATCTCGTCTAACTACAGACCATTTCACTCCTGCCCCACATGTCAAAACTACCAGAACACATAGTACATAGGTCTGAATCACAAACATATACCGTGTGCCATGTGCCATGCAGGGCTAGTCAGAAAAGAAGTCAAGCATATATCTCTGGACACACAATGCCAGCAGATTCTGGTATATTTTATAATTGGGTACACAGAACCCTTTCCTTGTGCCATTTTCTAAACGGCCAACCGTCAGAAATGAAGGATAAAAAATATAAAAAATTCACGGTTCGTGTGAGACTCGGTTAGAGGCCAGGTTTTCCGCATCCGTAGGAACGCCACCACCCTCAATGATCAAGACACAGATCCCCACATCATCATGAAGTCTTCTAATTCACACGTCCCAAAGCTGCCATTTTCACATTATCCAGTCTCACTCTCTCTCTGTGTTGGTAACGTCTTTCTACCTTCACATGGCCCATCTCTAGGGTAAAACAATCACGACACCGTTAAATTAGAGGTGTATAACTGTAGATATGTGTAGGTGTGTACGCCCCCCCCCCCCCCCCCCACCACCCACACGCGCGGTACTAGCCAGAGAACCCAACCCCATGAATAAAATAGTGCTGGGCAACATATAGCCCCAGTGCTACACAACCTGTTCTGCGCACTCGAACACGGCGCTACTACTTGTACATTCACGAGGTCTAATTTCTCTACCCAGAACTGTACATGCACAACATTTCATACGCTCAAGCAGCCAGATTCAGCTGACACGTGTAAGCATAAAACTACACGTTGGTGGGTATTTTTGGTGTATCGGGCGTTGTGCGTGCTTGTCAGTGCAGATCACAGGCATACTGGCGCACATACCAGTCACTCTCACTGGCAAGCCAACAAAGAAGTACCAAACGATGTTGCAGTACTTATATACGACTCCAACCTTTTCCAAATCTTCAACGCATCTTAGGGCACGCGTGAACACCAAACGAACACATGGCGGTTGTCAATACAACTTACGGTGCACACCACACATGGCAGACTTTCGGGTGTGATGAAGAAGTCTCCTTAGTTCAGCCACACAAGTCACAGCGAAAGGTTAGCGGCTGATACGCACCACCACTGGCTACATGTGCGCCTACAACAACTTTGTCCTCAACGGCTGGAGTGGCAGCGGAGGAACCTCACACGGTGGGCGGGCAGTGCAGTGAATGCCCCACGGGCCCCTGGGACCGTTGCGTCGTCTGGCCTTCCGTTTCTCTCACCTCGTCGTCACGTCACTTTGGGATCGTTACTTCAATCTATCGTTATGCATGTATGTGTGGCAACGTTAGTGCGAACTTCTAAAAGATTGTCTGCTTCACGGGCTTGTCTAAATTCCAGCGCCATCTGTATGCATGTCCCTGCAGCACTATGCGTTTCGTTATCACCTTTAACTTTTGTCACCTTCAACGTCTGTAGGCATGCCACTTTTCTATGTAGAAAGTGCGCAATCGTTATCTACCTCCCCTGAGGAGCTCTTAATGAGCGAAACAGCTGTCTGGAGGATATGGAACATCTACCCAAGAACGGATTTCCTCGCTATGGAGTAGTGTTGTGAATGTGGGCCAAGAGCGCAGTGTGGGGAGGTGGACGGTTCAGATTATTTTCGAAGTTGAACTGACTCAGTTACTCCTATCCTCTCAAGGTTCACTTCAATGTTGAATGAAATGGGATATGCATTTACACGATTTACAATAAAATATCACGAAATGGTGATGATTGATTGATTTGCTTGATTTTTATGTAAAAGAATTGTTGAGAAGAACAGTGGAGGCGAAATTAGTTACTTACCGAATGATGGTGAGAATGGTTGGATTGTTCTGAGTGTTGATGCGATGAGGAATGATTGCCTCGCTGAGAAGAGCTGGGGTGATGTGAAGTTGATGAGTGGTGGTGGCTGTGATTCGAACTGCTGCTACTTCCAGTTGGCCTGCTTTTACTGTTGGATGATGCACGAACATCCGATTTGGAGGAGCTGCGGCTATTCGCCCCCTCTGCTCTTGGTTGAGTCCTGCCATGGTGACTTGCACTTCCAGACCCAGACTCTGTGCTGCTGCGATTTGATGTTGAAGCTGTCGATGCAACTTGGGATGAAATACTGGCTGCGGTGGTCGAGCCACTACTGGACTTGCTGTAGTGGTCTTTGCCGGGATGACGGGTGCTCATACTGCATGCAGAAACGTTATAGGGAGGGAGTACATGTACTGCCGTCTTCATCAGGTATCTATCGCTTCCAGCTTGCTTGCTGAAGACATTTGCACTGAGAAACACTATGTCGCAACTGGGCAGTATAAATACAAAAAGAACATTTTTTGAATATGCATGTACTTTTTATACGGCGCAAAGCACACCTGGTCACTCACCAGATCCGTGAGGTCCCCTTGGCAAACACAATATTGAAAGCAGCCAGCTGATGTACTTCTCCTCCGCAAGCAGAGCTGAAAAGTCTGCTTCACTCCCCAACCCGTTCATGACATACGGTCACAAGACCAACGTCTACCAAAATTTTTTCCCTTCCCTCTTCTTTCCAGAGTTTGTGCAGTTGGTATGGGTGTCGCGTAGTACAGGGTACACGCCATATTGATATGACACGCGCATGCTTTCGTGTGTCTCGAGCCCAGCTACTGCAGTTGTTTTGGTAGTCGAGATGGGAGGATGTTTTTCCTTGTGGCGGAGGCGGATTTTTGCAGTGGTGGACTTGCATGAGGGGCTTCCTTTGTCGAGTGTTGGCGTGGGCCCTTGGCTAGGTTCAGATAATGATAGGAAGCAGTGTTGCTGTCGTTATTTTTTCTACTGATTATTATTTGCATCGTCGCGTCGATCGAGCACATGTTGCGATGCATGTGCGCGGTACTACAGTCAGGACTGTGTAGCTGTATCAGTGCAGTGTCAGCTTCCTGCGCGTGCGGGGAATCTAAAATTTCATCATTGCATCATTCTAGACTGTGGACATCCAAGGCCAGGCTGAAAATCCTACAACGGTAACCCACCAGTATCCACACCGCGTAAAATCCTTGTCAGGCTACAAAAATGCTCTCTGAAAAATTGTCATGACCTGGTAAACATGTGCGGGGTCATTGGCATGCATGAGAATCAGGCATTCAACTATGTCAAGATTCTTTTTTCTCATGGAGAAGGAAGCATCAAAACATCAATATTAATAGTGAAAATGTGAATAAATAGGTAGTAAGGGACCGTCCGGGCCGGGTTACCGATTGTTTTTACAAAACGAAAAGGTTTAGTATTTTTCAGCCCCCACCCACGCACCCACCTTTTCTGCAGGTAAAACGAATTCCAATAAAATATAGATGTCAATTTTCGACACCCAAATGTAACTGGGCATTCTCCATCTGCATTCAATAATTATTTTCAAAACGAAACTCCATCAAACCCACCCACCCACAAACGAAATCTTTTCGTTTTGAAAATATTATTGGTAACCTTGGACGGCCCCTAAGTAAGCAGCAGCTTTGGGCCTTGTCAATAAAGCAATTCCATCTCCACCATCACATGCGCTCTCTGGCCGACCATCAAACAGTTTTTACACAGATTCGGTCAGAATGAAATGAAGAAGCGCGATCATGCGGTTAGAACTTAGAGGTAATAGATGTGCTATTAAAGTGCTAACACATGGAGAAAACATGTGATGGTGAAGGTGGAATTGCTTTAGTGAAAATGTGAGATCAAACAAAGGCAAGGAATTTGGGAAAAATAGTGATGTTTTGCTCTACGTTACGGGAATGTGACGCGAAGAAAAGAATCCTGGTTCCTGCACAGTAGAGTCGCGCGCTGAAGAACGTGGAGCCCAAGAACGTCCAGCCTGCAATACTAAGAACGCCACAGCCTTAAAGCTAAGAACGGCGGTGTTGGTTTTCTGGCAGCTTGTGGGATACATAATTATGATCCAGTACGCACTGTTTCTAAGAACGTGCTATAAGAACACAGCCAGATTGCTGAAAAAATAAGAACGTCCCAGGCTAACCCCATCGAAACAACGTTCTTGGGTGCTCGACTCTACTGTAACGTAAAGGAAACCTGTTCTGATCTACATTCACGAACTTCACGTAGAGAAATCACGTGGAAGGTGTACTGAGAATTTCCCCTGCCAAGTTATTTCTGCCTGCATTTGAATGATACCCAGCAGATCCGTAGAACCTACGCATTTTCTTTGCGTGTGCCACAACGTAGACTAGAAAACCTCATCTACGCCTAAGAATCTGAACCAAAACACGCGAAGCCGTAGACTCCAACCCAGGCACCTGCTCTCTGCGTGATTTCTCTACGTTTTAAAGTCCCGTTTAGCAGAACCTCACTATTACTTACGCTCGCGTACCAGTTCAAGCCACACCATTTTTTTCTTTCTTACTGCGGAGAGGGCTCAACACAATGATGTTGAGCACAAAGGAGGTTTACAGATGATTCACTTCAGAGCTACATACATGTTACTGGCAGTGCAGTCACAGGCCACCGGGATAAATGAGGCTTGAGTGTATGATGTCCCTGTGTGTGGCAGTGAGGAGAAGAGGGGATCATGGTTTCACTTGACATGGGTAGCCCGGATCAGTCAGGAGTATACTTCTTAGGTCATAACATAATTCATTCAATGATTCAGTGGTGTGTCATGACCTTGATATTTCATATTGGTCCTTGAAATAATCCCAACTGAGAAATACTGAATGTCAAAAATATGTGCAGGCACAGGCAATGTTATAACTGTAAACAGGTTTCAATTTTCAAACACCACTACGTGCACTGAGTTCTAGATAATTCGTTAAAATAGCTATTTCAAAGTTCCACAAGCACTCCCAAGTTCTGCTATACTTCATTCAAGACATTGCATAAGATGTGGCATTCAGCGCGGTCCTCTTCAGACACGATTGTGCTAGATATGATATTTAATTTATATACTTCGAAGTACTTGTAGCTTGAATGGTCGTGCAGTCGTGGAGGACTTTGATTGTTATTCTAGGACGAAACGGCATGCTGTCCGCATATAGATCGTTATTCTAAAACTCGTCTTCATCGCTCACCAAATCCTTGTCTAGATGCTCCACCTGCCTAAGACGAACCACGCCATGATAATTAAACCACTGCTTGACCAGCTGCAAACTCTTATGGGCGTCTTCAGGGTAGCGCTTCAGTGTCTGAATGTCCAACAATAGCAGGTCATCTTTGGTCATCACATAGTCGTGGGCGACATCGTTGAAAGCTATTTCGTACGGCAGGTGGCAGCGTGCAAGCTTTGCATTCAAGTGATCTGCTACCGTCTTATTGTCACCTATGGCGTGCGAATGCAAACACTGATATTCTATGTCCTCCGCGTAGATGATGTACACAAAGCTGTTGTCCACGTTCTGGGTGACAAGCACCCGGGATTTATTGTAGTATCTGGCTTGTCTTAAATCTGTGAAGCTTTCGACCGCAGCCTCATAGTTAAAATTCTTCAATGATTCCTCATGGTAGCTGGTGAAGAATCGCACCTGGTATGCGGCCAAAGCATATACGAACCAGATGATGTAGAGCATGAGCAAGACCGGTACTAATTGGTGTCCATGCGAATTGAGCCATTCTCTGAAACGAGGCAGCGTTGACTTCGGCCGCTTATCAGTTTTCTTGCTCGTTTCTGGTTTGAGCTTCAGATGTGTCTGCTCCGGCTGGTTATCCGGCATGCCAGACATTAGCTTCATGCTGGCACTCAGAGAAATTCCGTAGCCCATGACTAGCTCGAATATTGGCATCGCAACGAACGAGCGCACAGCATGCGGTGACTGCACGCACAAGCTTGCCGGCAATGGCCACAGAGCGTACCACATCAATAAGAAACGGCTCAGTCTAGTCCTGTAGTCGTGACACAGGTCTTCATTTTCGGGCTCTCGCTCTTTCCCAGAAGTAGGTCCCAGGGCATCTCGCAGTACCCAGTATAGGCCAGAAACAAGCAGAACACATTCAGGGGCCAGCAGTGTTCCTGTCCCTGTCATTGAGTGGCGGCGGTTGACATCCTTGTTGAAGAAGAGAAACGACGGTGACAGATAGACGACGTAGTTGTAGAGGAAGACATAGATACCAGCCAGACGTTGATTACCGAGAAGGATCTCTGACCAGCAGGTCTCATTCTCACAGCTCATCTACACAACATAATCAACATTAGGTACACAAACAAAGTGTGTGCATGTAATTTATATCCAATACACCACAGACATTGACACAGTATAATAAACCAGGGAGTAGGAAAATACATACTTGACGACTCCCTGATTGTGAGTCTGTGTGAGCATCTCACAAGACTGGCCATGTGATTTGCTCCATGTTTACGGGCCCAGGAACAAGATCACTTTTAGAAGACCTACTGGTCTCGGACCCTTATTTCTTTTCTGAGCTCAATGTGCTCTGGAACTTGCATCAAACTTTGTCCAGAGTACATCAATATATCAACTCAACAATGAAGTAAACTGCACTTGTCTTGAACCCCCATTGCATACGGTATGGGGCTATGACTTGGCATCCACGCGTACACCCGGTACCCGCACGACACCCTGCTGACAAACAGCACAGACCCTGATCTACCGTGTTGTTCGGTGCAAACACGCCACTTGAAGCATGCCTGATTCCTTACAACAAAGACTTTTCTCCATATGAGCAGCCAAGGTTCACCCAAACCAGTCACAAGACTCTGGTTTCTCACTCACCAACAAATGACCGAGGGGGGGGGGGGGGGCATGCTAGGTTGATCACAAAATCCTCCAGAACAGCATGTTTGACTTGCACCACACTTGTTCTGCCCGAGACCGGCCAAAACATGTTCCGCTTGCGCCTGCTTCGAGGCCAGAACAGCCGTAGTGGTAGAAAATAATTTTTTGTTTCACACTTCAGCCTGGCATGGATATATGAGCTTTGCCAGATATGATCGGTGCATGCCCCTTCGTCGGTGCCGTTGCAGTTTCACGCATGTACGTTTATTGCGGCAGCCTCGCGGTGAAGTTTGGCCCGGAATGTATTTCGAAATTCTGTACATGTACTCTGGTTACCGTTTGATTGCCCTGAGTGCCCTCCGCTTGCAACAGCAGTGCAATCCTGTTCCCGATCGTACCAAACAAAATTAACAACAAATACACTCTTAACCTCCCTGGCTGCCCATATCCACAGCTAGCCTTCTTTAGTACATGCTGGATAATACCAAGAGTACATGGTTATGTACTCTTGGTAATACTATACAAGAACTAAATTGACATTGAAGTGCCTGAGAACCAAGAAGGCAAGAACCCCACAGAGCCGGTGTACAGCTGTGAGTCTCATCATATGGCCCATTGCAGCTGCCAACATCTATGCTCTAAGCGGCTCCCCACACAGGTAAACAAGCAACTGAGAACTTCACCATGAGCCATGCCATACCTGAGCAAGGTGTTTCAATGCTGGCGACGTCCTCTTGAGGTAATCAAAATTGGACGTGAAGATGAAGTTCCGATGGAACCACTCAGAAAGTGCCTTCGGATCGGTATCCTGTACTTTTGTCAGTTCGTGACCCAGCAGTGGCAATAGCGTGATGAGGACAACGGTGGTGGTAACAGTAAGCGACTTGAGTGCCTGTGCTGACAGTAATTGTGATAGCGATCGTGACTTGCCATGAGTCATGTAGAAGCAAATACAGAAGCTCAGGGCCAGGAGGGGTGCGAACAACCTGGCAGTGTGGTACGCATACGCCGACAGTGTTAACACTGCAACACCGATCATGAACGCCCACGTTAGTAATGGTGCTTGATCCGCCGTCCCTCTCCTCGTATTCACAGTGCCTGCAATCATCAGCATGGTACCAGACGTGATGAACACTGGACACGAGATGACTTCAAAGCCCAGCCGGCTGAAGTGAAGATGCCACGGAGAGATAGCCACGAGCAGCGCTACGGCCAGTGATGCTAGCCGCCTTGCTTGCGGGTGTACACCGGTACCTTTCAGCATCACCCAGCAGAGGGCGGTACCTGTTGCAATTCCACACAGGCCCCAGATAACGGACGGCAGGCGGACGGACGAAACGACGCCTCTGCTAAGTAAGAGCTCGAACGGAACCTTGAAGTAGACATAAATAGGCTGGTAGATCATTCCACTGTATCCCCATGCTGCAGAGAACTGCAAATAGAGCAGAGAATGAAACAAAATTAACAAATCCACAAAGCCATGGCCCGGAGTACGCATCAGGAATGTCTCGAGAATATAGTACTTCAGCAGATACTTCAGATGAGCTCCTACAAGCTGCAGATGGAGATTCTGCAGCATTGCACTCACACTTCACTGAGTTGTGAACAGCATGCACTGTGGAGGCTGAGTGATGTCGGTCAGCGGCCTACTACCGCACATGTTGCATTTTAAACATGTGCTGGTTTTATTGATAGCTTGCACGCCGTCCTACCGGTAGGACCCAAGAAATCGCGCTGCAACTTGAAGTGCTTTTGGTTCAGAAATTTCTTCAAACAATTGTTGGATGAGGTCTTTGTCAGGCTAAGTAATGGCGCGAAATGCAAGACTATGTCCCGTGCATTGCATATACCGTATATTCTCTATTATAAGCACAGGTCTCCATTACTAGCACAGTCTCTAATACTAGCACACTGTGAGCACCTTTTGAAACATTATAAGCACAGTCTCTATTATTAGCACGGTCTTGGTGGAAATCAATGCTGCATGCATGATATCTAGCATGTATTTCTTCTTGCTCTGTATGGATGTATTGGTTGAAAAAATATAAGCACGGTCTCCAATATAAGCACGGGGTAAAGGGGTGTTGAAAAAATATAAGCACGGCGCTTATAATAGAGAATATACGGTATGCAATTTTATCAATTGTCAAAATTACCGTACTTACTCCTGTCATAGTGCTAGCAACTCTGTCCAAAGTGAATTTTGACCATGGCACATCAATCGTGGTGAGGACCTAATGTTTTTATTAGCCTGCCGAGGCAGTGGAATGCAAAATTCCATACTCCATTTCCATGGAATTTCGTATTATGCCTTGTGCGATCACGTCTAAAATTTGTGGACCCCTTCAATAGCCCCTTAGCAACAGTTTAGGTTCAAGTTTTAGGTCAATGTTAGAACAGATGTCTGTGTATGGTCCTACCGGTAGGACCGATGTCTATGCAAGCTATCAAATTAAAAACCTAGCTGGACAAATCACCAACTGCTTTCGGGGACCGCCTGGTCTGAGTAGCAATTTTTGCTGGCAATGCAATGTGACAGGATTTTCACATTGTGCGGAGCCGACAACGCTTGCATATACATGTATCCACAGTACCTGTGCAGTTGGAAAGAGCGGCAGAAAGTTTCCATCCACGTCTCGACCTGTTTGTCCGAGCGATCTGGCCTCCACGGTCAAGGCCACTTCATCAATATACAATCCAGTGGGCACGTCGTCCAGACGGTAGGAGCGCAAGAAAGTTGCCAGTGCAAAGATCACCAGCAGACATACCCGGTCAACACTCTGCAAGACAGCCAAAAATCATACAATTTTGAAGGAACACAGCAATGAGCACTGGGTACGGGGGCCCGGGGGGGGGGGGGGGGGGGGATACTTGCTGTTGCAGTTGGCCCCGGAATGGATCAGCATCTCCATACAGAGTGAGTATTGAGGCATGCCAGCCTCCTGAAAGGCTCTGAAAAAATTAAGTCATCTCGCACACATGTACTGCACGTACTAGAACGGGGTACAGGATGTTTGCACTGAACAGATCAATACCATGCGTGTGTGTGTGTGTGCACGGTTTGTGTGCGGGCAGGCATGTGTGTGTGGGGGGGGGGGGGGGAGGGGGCAATCAGTTTTCAGTGCGTCGTGCAGATGTCACTTGAAATCACAAAAATAATCATCCCGGGGGTGCGCTGTGGCTTAGGCTGTGTTTACATGATAATTTTGAACCCTGGTTGAGCTCAGCCCAGGTTGAAATTCTGTACAATGCAAAAAAATAGGTGGGTGTTAACTGTTTACATGAAGACAGTTCACCCCGGTCGATTAGGTCGTTATTACACTACGGCACGTGTCCTGCGTCACGTTTGCCGCCTCACGTCAAAGCTCGCGGAAACACTGATCTGCCTTCGAAAGCCCAAGTCTGGATTTGCTCAACAGCGTGGCACGGCTCGTGTTTGGTTTGCATGACCCGAAACCGCCAGGATCTGGTCAAACGGTAGCTAGACGCGAGCCGTAGTGTAATAATGGCCTTACCAATATGCCGCCAAAAGTCCCGGTGACTTCTAGTGTCCTGTATGGTCACGTGAATACTTTAGCACAACATTTACCTGTGCAGTGCTGTTCAAACCTGGCGTGAGATACGCACAGAAGTAAGGTTTTTCGATTTCAACTCTCTCCCCCCCCCTCCCCTAAAGGGGAGGGTTGCAATCAATCCGGGGCGAAATTTCAACCCGGGTCAAGCGCAATGCGCCATGTAAACGCGCCAGTCAATCTGCGTTTATGGCGGGTTGAAACTTGACCCGGGTTGAAACGCCTCATGTAAAGTAAACACAGCCTAACCAACACCTGGGGAACTCAGTGAGTAAACAAGCTAACGTTTAAAGGGTACAGTGTGTCATGTGACTGAAGACTTCTCTTCTTTTGTCAGGAAGCAAGTAAAAAAATCACGCACATATATTTTGCGAGACGTGCACATTGATTCTGAAGGCACTGGCAGCCATCGAACGCTTTGTGCGGCTGCTCCGATGTTCGGAACTGAACATACACAACCCCAGACGCGCAGTGCATGTGTAGTCAGTCAGCGCAGCCAGCAGACTGGTTTCCTCATTTGTAAGTGCATGTTACATTGTATTAGTAGGTCTGGTCGAACTATTATTGCCAACGGTTGGTCGTGAATACAGTCAACCGGCGCTCAAGAAATAACATAAGCAATTTAAATCACCGTGGCAAAAGTACACGTATACATTGTAGCAAAGGTTATGTACTCTTGATTGTAGTGACAAAGCATCCTGATCATGCTAACCTGTGACCATCCACGAGTCTGATCAGATGTTGCGGATTGGGAGCCAGTTTCTCTCGGAGTAGACATATTTCCAGGGAGCACTGGTGCTTTTCTAAGTGCGTGGCCACTAACTGCGATGCACTAGGGGCTAGCGTTGAAATATTGGCATCGCAAAGACGTCGATCATCGATGCATTGGCATTGCTGCTGACATTTCTGTATTCACTGCAACTGCAACTACAATTGTAGAGCTAATTTCTGTATCTATAGACAATAGTTGTCTGTATCTATAGACAATAGTTGTAGACTACAAAGTAGACATACACGTAGGGTGCCTTGAAGTAATCAGATTTCAGTTAGTTGAAATCAATAAGTCGATCAACCAGATCTCGGACCTGCCAAATGCACAGGGTTTGACTCGGGGAGCGCTACACCGACAAAGAAAGACCGACATTACATAGCTGACTTGTAATCTTTCACCCAGCAGCTGCAGCTTGCGATCCGAATCACATGAACCAAAACAACTGGGGAAATCCCTTGCACACTCGTGAGCTGCATGCACGTGCACCACACATGCAAACTCCAACAAAAACAAAAACAAAAAAATCAACATCAAGAACTATTCAAAAAAGATATGAATCACAATGCATATACAATGTTGGGAATTGCTTCTAAAACTTAGAAGAGAGCGACTCAGGTGTATACAAGTAACTTAGTTCAGTGTCAGTGGACTGGTGGCAATCAATGTGTGCTCCGATGTTTCAGCATGCTCAGCAGGCAAATCCCGGTCAGGCTGGCCTTTCACGCGTGCCACTGCAGCACAGTCAGTGGGGCAAAGGGAGTTCACAACGCTGAACGTTACGATGTGATTGTTGTGGGCGGCGGCCATGCTGGTTGTGAAGCTGCAGCTGCTGCCGCCCGAATGGGGGCCAAGACACTCATGGTCACGCACAAAATTGATAAAATAGGTACGTTTTAAACTCAGTGTTGAATTGTGTTCCATTATAATTATTACTCTCGTTTGTAGAAAAACAATGTATATGTTCGATTGGTAAGGATCCAGATCCAGATCTCAGATCCCTCGGATCCTTCAGATTCAACTGAACACTTTATTTTGGACCTTGACTGTTGCCATGTTGAAAATGGCGCTCACAAGGCACCCAAAAGGGTGAACGTCGTACTCATCGCGTGCGTAGTACAAGAAGTCAACAAGCTCTATCTCCATCCACGTGTGCGTACCACAAGGTGTACAAAAATGATTTTTACCCGCCATATGCGCACAAAGGTCACATTTGGATCCGTTGGATCCGGTCAACCCTGCTCCCCGAGGAGGGTTGGCCGGATCCAAATCCGAAGGATCTGGATCCGGATTTGACCAATCGAAAGGGTGCGAATCCAGTGGATCCGGTGGATCGGGATCCCGATCCTACCAATCGAACATGCCCTAATTATTATATATTATTGTTATTTAAAAAGGTTTATAGCAGGAAGTACTAAACCCTCCCCGGTTTGCAGCACCCAGCTTTATACCCAGCTTTATTCTGTCATGTTGGGAACGTATTTTTTCAATACATGCATTTTTGAAATGACTGTGTTAGATACACAGGCAAGGAACAGGCTACACGAATGCAGATGATTCAGCCGCGAAGTGGCTGGCACAGCATATTTGAACTTCTCTCTGTCCCAAAGCCGGCTGCCAGCATTCAAGCGCGCAGCACTATTTGGCAATCGTGGAAAAATCCAGCGCATTGGGATCTTTCATGCTTGTCTGACGACTGCATGCATTCCAGCGTATTCGTATTTGTTACGATCCCATCGTCTTTTGAGATGTCTTGATTTGAGTGGTGAACTGTGACATCACACACGCTGGTTTACTATGTA
Organism: Sycon ciliatum; assembly: GCF_964019385.1. Classification (NCBI taxonomy): domain Eukaryota; kingdom Metazoa; phylum Porifera; class Calcarea; order Leucosolenida; family Sycettidae; genus Sycon; species Sycon ciliatum. The sequence goes on from NC_088644.1 coordinate 30,767,664, forward strand.
TTATGTAGTACCACTCGATGCAAAGCATATGCGATGATGTCATTCACTGGACCATGGCGTGCGGAATGTAAAGTTTTAAATCAGTCCATACAGCTAGAATGCGGCTGCTGCTTCTACCTCGTGGACTTGGCTATGGTCGTGGTAATGCCCGTACCCGGTATGCCACAACTGAGGTGTGAATGATATTGGAATACATTGTATGTCAACCCGTATCCGACCTCGACGATGCGGCAGTTTTCCGCGAGTGTGGGTTTTATGAAGATTGCAATCTCGAAAAAGTCTGTACTCATCGGTTGGGTGCAGTCGGTATGTCATACTGTAAAAGCCATATATATAACGAAATGCTAACTCTAACGAGTTAACAAGGAGAAATATGTCGTTAGAATAGAAATCGTTATACAGAAATCGATACATATACTGTCCTATGGAGCGTTGAGAATGAGTGAGAATCGTTACCTTTGGTACACGTAAACTAGTCAATTTTGTGAATCGTTATAATATGCGCCTTGTTAGAATAATGGCTTTTAAAGTATAGGAATGCACCATGAAAACATACGCTCTGTTTTGTACTGTAGTATGTGGCATCGGGGTACATCTAGCTGAAGCACTTGAGGTCCATAGCAGAGAAATGGTGTCTTTGGCATGTCGTGCACTACATTTAGTGCAAATAGACGCAGGTTTCGTAACTTTCGTTGTGAGCATACAAGCCGGATCTGTTTTGAAGATCCTATAGTTGCATGGCAATCACATAAACTGGTGGATTTGTCACTACAGTTGGTATCCTTTTATGTGATCCAATTTGATGTCGTGTTGCACAGTTTCATGTGTGCCTGATGGTCGGAAGTAGCGCTTCAAGTTGAGTTCCCCGGTCCTAATTTGCAGTTGTAGGCTCATGGACACAGGGTCACTCTCTAGTGCACACTCCGGTATGTACGGTGCTGGGGCTGACCGCAGTACTGAGCAACTACAGGTTCTATAGGTTGCCCTGGAGCACAGTGCATAGTGACTACCAGGGAGTTGTACTGAAAGCAGAGTTGCGTACAACCCCGTATCTAACGTTAGCATGCACATGGTGCAGATTGTGTGTATTGTTTTTTTCTTTCTTCACATGATGTGAAGTTCCGCCGTCACAGATCCCACAGACTGGAGTTGCACACTCTTGGGGATCATGTACTCTTGATGGCACTCACCAGAAGTAGTCACCGGTAGATTATTGGTCCATGTTCACTTTCCAACCGCTGTTTGTGTGACCAGGTGTGGTGGCGGCAGTGTGTCCAAGTATACTGAACAGGGACTTTGCTCTGTGCAGCATTGCATGTTATTTCATTTTTACCGATACAGCGCACGGTATAATGCAGGGAACCGTACACACCCTGGTGTGTACTGTAAAGTGAGAAACTTTCGCTAGAGATTAAATTTCGCTATTTTCGCGGCCATCACACATTCGCGAATATAAATCGCCGCAAACCTCTCCGTACATTGATTGTAGACAGTACAAGATCCGGCTGAGGAGATAGAATCGCAAAAGTTTCTCATCGTGAATCAGCCCAATTTATGAAAACGCTAAATTTGCGCGCCGCGAAAGTTTGTCGCTTTATAGTAACTCGGTGTGGCCCAGGCGTGCAGCCCGTGAGGGGCACATGGGGCATGTGCCCCCCCCCCAAAAAAAAATTAATAATCTTCTGACCGTTGTTCTGCATGTGCATGTTTGAGTGAAATGGCCTAGAGATTGTGGTTCTGTGCCTGCTGTGAAGCTGTACTTGAGTGCTAGTGTGCAAAGTCTTCTTGCCGGTACATGTACATGTACCTGTACGGACGTGGCCAAAGAAATCCGAAAGAAGATACGCTACCCGTACGTATACACATAATACTTTCTAAAATTCATAAAAACTGGTCGGATTGGTGAAATTTTGGGGGGGGGGCGCTGATGATAATTATGTAAACAACCATTTTTTTTACATTTTGATTTTTGTGGTCGCGAATCCTGCTATTAAATTTTAGGGTATCCCGTTGCATGTAGTTTCCCCAACTCCCCTCCCCCCCCCCCCCCCCCATGACAACTACTGTAAGACATGTATATATAACGAGGAAGCAAATCTAACGTTTTAACGGATGACATTTCTTCGTTATAATAAGATCCGTTGAAGCCGTACTGCTTCATATATGCTGTGTGTGGATATGGCAGAATACTGCAAGATCGTTAACATATCTTCTCGTTAGCCTATGAATTTTGGACAATCGTTAAATTTGCGACTCGTTATAATAACATGTCTTACAGTATTATACTTTGAAAGCAGCAATGCACATCTGAACAGTCTGAATCATGATTATGGCACACACAGAACTGGCATACCGTACTCTCTTGATTAGAGCCCAATCTTGAATAGTGCCCTATCTTGAATAGTGCCCCTGTCTCTGAGAGCCAGTGAAAAAATAAAGCCCTCTCTTGAATAGTGCCCCCCCCCCCCCCCTGTAACCAAGCGCTTGTGCAAGTTAGTTTGATGTTCTTTTGCTGGTGCACTGGTGGTTTCAGGATCAAAATTGCAGTTCTTGTTGCCCGTTGTGTTGAGTCGTGATAGTTTACAGTACATTTATAGGCTCCGTTATTCTTCGCCTTCTTTGTTTTTTATGCTGGATGACGTAAATGTACCATGTACCAGCGTTGAAGGCGGCTGTGGCATGCCTTCGTGGGCATCGCCACAATTACAAGTCGAGCAGATATGACCCTCATCATGCATATTCTGCCACACTTGCTGTCTGCGAGTGTCATCTGTAGGCAACCTGTCTGTTTCCCCTGGCCTTCCCCTTTCTCTGTATCATTTTTGTATGTTACAGTGTATCAGTTTCGCGGATTCCGGTTTTTCTCCCTTCATTAGTATAATTATTTACCGGTAAGCACAGTTTAGTGCGTATCGGCTTATGATTTCTTTTTCTGCTGTTTGTATTTAGCGCTTGACCGGTTATGATTTTCCTTCTCTCCGCAATAATTTCGTGATTCTTTGAAAAAAATAGTGTCCTCTCTTGAATAGGGCCCCATAATCTGTGTTGTTGGACATTGAAAAATAGTGCCCCAGGGGCACTAATCGCGCCAGTACGGTAAGTCACTAAAACAGATAGAAGCGGGTTTCGCGTTAATACCGGTCTCTGTAAGATTTTTTGGTGAAAATAATGGACTGGTTCGCCACTTTATACTGAGCATCTCTGATGCATCGATGGTGCAACGCGGCGAGTTTCATCCAAAAGACAAGCAAAACCCTTGATATGGCATAAACTCCCGGCTGGCACATAGAATCTACGTAAACGTCGTTCGGGTTGACCATGATGGTCGATTGCAGTTGTTGACCGGTCGACCTCTTTTTTTGTGACAAGCAAGCAGGATTTTTGAGCATTCAAATCGATTTTTCGATCCCTTTGCCCTAGCTTGCCTTGGACAGTTTGGTTAGTTCAAAGAAGATGTTTGCTGCGAGACGTTTGTCTGGAGTGCTCCGCGGCAATGCCGTGCGATGCCTCAGCATCCAGGGCCAGAAAAATGTACCTCGTCTCGTTTCATCAGCCCAGGCTCGATGTGTCTCGACCGCACTCACTGGGGATCGATCTTTTCGATTTCCTTTTTCACAGTCAAGGCTGATGGGAACATCTTCTCTTCCAGACCATGAGATCATCAAGCTGCCTGCCTTGTCCCCGACCATGGAAATGGGAACTATCGTTGGATGGGAGAAAAAGGAGGGCGAAGAGATTGAGGAGGGTGATGTGCTTGCTCGCATTGAAACGGACAAGGCTGTAATGGAGTGGGAAGCATCTGCACCTGGCTTTGTCGCGAAAATTTTCATCCCGGAGGGCAGCAAGGATGTTAAGCTTGGTACACCATTGTGCGTCATCGTATCTGATGAGTCCGATGTTGCTGCATTTAAGGACTATGCACCCCCAGCAGGTGGTGACAGTGGAGCTGCTGCCCAGGCTGCCGCACCAACTGCAGCAGCACCAACTCCCGCTACTCCAGCAGCGACAAGCACTGCTGCTCCTCCGCAGGCTGCTCCAGTGGCACCTCCAGCCGGTAGCCCGTCGCGTATCTTCGCTAGTCCATTGGCCAGAATGACCGCTGCACAGCAGAATGTCGACCTGTCCGCTGTTGCAGGCTCTGGTCCAGGTGGACGCATTCGTCAGGCGGATGTTTCTACCGCGGCGCAATCAGCTGTTACTACACCTGCGCCTGCAGCACGGGCTGGCGATCGCTATGCTGACTTGCCGTTGAGTAACATCCGCAAAGTCATTGCCCGCCGCCTCACCGAGTCCAAGCAAAGTATCCCGCACTATTATTTATCCGTGGACGCGCACATGGACAACGTCCTCGACATTCGTGCTGACCTCAATAAGTCCCTTGACGGCCAGGCAAAGCTCTCTGTCAATGACTTTGTAATCAAGGCTGCTGCCCTGGCGTGCATGAAGGTACCGGAAGTCAACTCGTCATGGCAGGATACGTTCATTCGTCAGTACAACAATGTGGATGTTAGCGTGGCTGTGGCTACTCCCACCGGCCTCATCACGCCCATTGTGTTTGATGCCGACCGCAAGGGCCTGCTCTCGATCAACCAGGACGTGATGCGCCTGGCCGAGAAAGCCAAGAGCAACGCCCTCAAGCCGGAGGAGTTCCAGGGCGGCACGTTCACCATCTCCAACCTGGGTATGTTCGGCGTCAAGAACTTCACGGCCATCATCAACCCGCCGCAGTCCTGCATCCTGGCCGTCGGCGGCACGGAGAGGCGTCTGGTGCCGGACGAGAGCAGCGAGCAAGGCTACCGCACGGCCCAGGTGATGTCGGTCACACTCAGCTGCGACCATCGCGTCGTGGACGGTGCAGTCGGTGCCCAGTGGCTGGCCGCCTTCCGCAAGAACCTAGAACAGCCCATGTCAATGATGCTATAGATAGAGTACATCGAGAACAAAATTTCAGAACTCTAAATACTTAATGCAGGTGCTAGCCTGACTTTGTTTATTTTTAATTGATAAAAACTTTTAGATGTTGGCTCGTTTTATTCTGAATTAGTCCTGTGACTGTGTACACCTGTTCTGTACTTCATGATTGTATTTTTCGCCCATGACATCCACTTGCTGCGTGTGGCCAGTGTCAACGCAGCTCCGATACAGTGCTCAAGTGTGTGTTTTGTGTGTGTTCTGGGGGGGGGGGGGGGATTTAATTATTGTAGTGTTTCGGTGTTCTTGTGGAGGACAAGCTCAGTGCTGCTGCTCAACACTTGTAGCACATGACACTCTATAGCAGGCCTGCCCCAGGCACCCTGTCAGATTGAGTCATCACTCATCAGCAAAGTGTGCAGGTTCAAACACCAATACGTAGTAGCATTACGCCTTATGAAGTGCATTCACTGAAAGACGTGACCCCCATTGTATGGGTAAAGGCTCCGCTATTACACATTTGCCATATTAAATCATTCTCATGGTTTTTGCATTGCTGGCCTCAAGCGAAGGTCCCTGGTGGTGACAGTCAATTTTTTCTTCATACTTTTCCTTGCATCTTTCCCTCAAACCGATGGATATGATGTCCCCAATATTATCAGCAATAGCCAGGAGTGCATGTCAATGGAATCATGGGCTCTTCTCAGTGTTTGCACCATATTCTTTACCTTTTAAACTCAATTTCAGGTGAAATGTCATGTAATCCATCGTTTGGTGGCATAGGCAAGGGCCACATCATGGCAGAAGTGGATGCACTGGATGGGCTCTGCTCGCGGATATCGGGTGGGTCCAGCTCCTGAGTTGTGACTTCTGTGTCCATTTTGCATACTACCGGTACATGTAGTGTTGTGTGTGTGTGTGTGTGTGTGTGTGTGTGTGTGTGTGTGTGTGTGTGTGTGTGTGTGTGTGTGTGTGTGTGTGTGTGTGTGTGTGTGTGTGTGTGTCCCATATGGTGCAGTGGTATGTGCAGTCGATTTCCAATCGAGAGGTTGCGGGTTCAATTCCCGACGATTATGGTCGCACACATCTTTCTTCTCTTTCTCGGACTCTTCCTGACTTTTCTTTCATTCTCCTGGGTGGTTACCAACAGCCAGTGTATGCCGGAGTATGTGGTGTGGTGTGTGTGTAGAAAAAAAAAGAAAAAATGGAAAAATGAAAAATAGGGATTCACTGGCCAGAAAAAGTCACTTCGAACAGCTGTGTGGTGGATACCAGGCTAAAAATAGTGGCGGTCAATTCATCAGCCTTGCAAGCTGTTGAATGGTGTAATCCCAGCACAAGTTGCTATGTCTAACATAGCTGTTCGCTATCATCGCTTCCGCGATGGGCATGTCTGAGGTCTGAGGTGTCACATGTGTCATGTGTGTGTCAAAAAAATGATAACGACCAAAAAGTAGGGATTCACTGGCCAGACAAAGCCACTTCATAGCTGTGTGGTGCAGACCAGACTGAATCGTGGCGGTCAATTCTTCAGCCTTGCAAGCTGTTGAATGGTGCAATCCCAGCACAAGTTGCTAAGGCTTCTGCTATAGCATCGCTATCACCGCCTTCGGTGATGGGCGTCCAATGGTGTGTCACATGGTGTATTTATTATTTTGACATGAGCAGGATCCTTTTGGATTTTTTGCTATCAGCAGTACTGGACAGTAACAAACTCCTGTCAGTTGTTGGTGGGTTATCCTTTTGTGCGTTTGGCATTATGAATTCCTGGCATTGCAGCCGCATTTTGCAGTGAGATGAAAGCTTCTGCAGACTACTAGTATTATGACGGTGTAGTGTATGGGTGTATGGCATCTTCTCATGCCTGTTCTGGGTGCACTGCACAAGAACAGACACATGACTTACAAATGGATGTCAATCAACACTTGCTCTGTTTGTTCTTGCCATAGATTTATCCGGGATCATGTTCCGCGTCCTGAATCGTTCGCGTGGTCCGGCAGCATGGGTAAATAGTTTGCGCTGCTACTTGACACCCGTTCACGCACACAGCTGTTTGTTTCCGGTGTGTTCGGCAGGGAGTAGTAAAATACTACTCCCGGGTATTCAGAGAGCATGTCGGTGGAGTCTTCCACATTGCCTGGAAAGACTCTTTTATGGGCACGTTTGTGCACCGTTTGTGCACCGTTTGTGCACCGTTTCTGCAAGTACATATAGATATTTCTCCACCTTTGAGGGCGAAATCAGCTGACACATGAGAACACATAGAGAATAGTTGTTGAGCTAAATAGCTTCCACAGAGCATAGTGTACCCGATTTCACATACTGTATAAGGAGAAAATTTCGTCGGTCAATAATTTCGTCCAACTCCAAAGAAAGGGAGTTCGTCCGGTTGTAAATTTCGTCCATGGATCATAAGAGTGTATTGAAAAGCTGGACAAATCAATATTAGTCCGGCATTTAATTTAGTCCAACAGCTCGTTGGACGAAAAAGACGAAATTAAATTCCAGACGAATATTTCTGCTTGTACAGTACACACTCGCACGCGCATGTATGCACACGCGTGCGCACGCACACACCCCATGTACCATGTATACGCCCGTCGCAAGAGAAGCACGCAAATCTGCAAACGCACTGGATGTGCACCCACAAATTTTCTCTTATAGCAACGATAGCGGATCTGATTCTGATTGAAACAGATCAACACACACACACACACACACGCATCCCCCCCCCCCCCCCACACACACACATACACACATACGTGCGCGCGCACACACACACACACACATTTAATTTTATGAGTGTACAAGAGATTTCTTTTTCATTGCTACAGCGCTGGTTTTGGCGCCATTTCTCCGTGCTACGCTGATGAGTCCACAAAGGACGAAACAGTACTGTCTGCAAATGGAGCACACCTTTCTTGTAATTTTGTTTATGTTGACCATGCACATGCCTCACTCACATACTACTTGAATGTACGTGCACGCGGTTTTACAGATGAGCAGTACAATCATGTTGATGATACAGTGACATTTTGATAAGATGTACCCGCACGGGGAACAGGAAAATGTACTTACTATGCAAGGTACTTATTATCTAAACATACTTCCATATGGAGCGGCACACCTGTGCCCCGAGCAATGTTTGTACTAAGCAAGTGTACGTCTTATCAGAGTATGTACAAGGTGGGCTCCACTGTACAACATTCCAAGGAAGCAGTCTATAATCGGTTATGACCAATGTCCAAGCATGCTTTAGAACTGCTAGGGTTGTTTACGTGTGCTTCTGCTGGTTCCTATGCCTCTCCTCAAAGGGGAACCGAGCGCAGATCGACCGGGACCAGTACAAGACGCACATGCAGAGGGAGATCTTGTCCATTCCGAACTTGACAGTGCTCAGTGCGGCGGTAGAAGACCTATCACTGTCCTCCTCTGCACTCGCTGATGATGGCAGCCGTGTTCCAAGAGTCACTGGCATTGTTTTGGGTGAGACTTTGCTAGTACATGTACTGAAGTTGCACTGCCGGCTGGTATTTAGCTACTCAGACGTGGTTGCTGCTTTATTTTCTCTGTCGTAAGCGCAGATCCTCATTTGTAGAGCAGTCTCTGATAAGCGCGGTTCCAAGACGTTTTTCGATTAAAAGAATCACTCCACCCCTCCACAATGCACTCTCGGTCGGTAACTAGAGCGGGTCGGCCGAGAATATATTGTTGAGTGGTGGAGTGACTGATTTCAATGCAATGGCCAACGGTGCCGCTAGTTTCTTTTGGAAACTGAATCCAGAAAATTATTTTGAACAGATGTGCATGACCTCCATATTAAAGGTCCGATTAAAAAGTGAATTTTTCCTCCACTAGGAGTATCATTCTGGGCACATTGTGTGGAATTGAAATCAGTGTGTGTTTACTTTTGAGTTTCTAATCTACTGAGTTTGTCCTGTGACAATGCGTTGGCAGACTCACCCGCCTTGCAGTTTGAACTGTTCACTGGCACTCTCTTTGTGTTTGTCAAGTCGTTGGGCAGTGATGGCGCGCTTCCAGTCAATTGCCGCTGAGCGTTCTCTGCCTTGCGTGTTTTTCGCCCTGACTTCAACTTCTCCTCTCTCTTCCTATTGTGAAAACTTTCTCTGTTTACATGTACAGTAAAACCTGTGACTAACGACCACCCCTTAGGGCCAGAGAAAGCGGTCTTTAGTGGCAGGTGGTCCTTAGTTAGAGGTTTGCACTGCACAACCATATATGAATGTGAGACCGTCCGTGTCGGGTAAAGTGGTCTGTAGTACCAGGCTGATCGCTAGTCACGGTGGTCTTTAGTTACAGGTTTTACTGTAGTACCAGGCTGGTCGCTAGTCACGGTGGTCTTTAGTTACAGGTTTTACTGTAGTACCAGGCTGGTCGCTAGTCACGGTGGTCTTTAGTTACAGGTTTTACTGTAGTACCAGGCTGGTCGCTAGTCACGGTGGTCTTTAGTTACAGGTTTTACTGTAGTACCAGGCTGGTCGCTAGTCACGGTGGTCTTTAGTTACAGGTTTTACTGTAGTACCAGGCTGGTCGCTAGTCACGGTGGTCTTTAGTTACAGGTTTTACTGTAGTACCAGGCTGGTCGCTAGTCACGGTGGTCTTTAGTTACAGGTTTTACTGTAGTACCAGGCTGGTCGCTAGTCACGGTGGTCTTTAGTTACAGGTTTTACTGTAGTACCAGGCTGGTCGCTAGTCACGGTGGTCTTTAGTTACAGGTTTTACTGTAGTACCAGGCTGGTCGCTAGTCACGGTGGTCTTTAGTTACAGGTTTTACTGTAGTACCAGGCTGGTCGCTAGTCACGGTGGTCTTTAGTTACAGGTTTTACTGTAGTACCAGGCTGGTCGCTAGTCACGGTGGTCTTTAGTTACAGGTTTTACTGTAGTACCAGGCTGGTCGCTAGTCACGGTGGTCTTTAGTTACAGGTTTTACTGTGGTACCAGGCTGGTCGCTAGTCACGGTGGTCTTTAGTTACAGGTTTTACTATACCTGTACTTAGAAGTGGAAAACGTCCAAACTTTTATTCTGTGACATGATGCATACCATGACTGATTGTTGATGGTATTTACTACAATCAATCATTGAACTTGTTTTTCAGAGAGCGGTGAAGTCATTCCTGGGGAATCAGTTGTTCTAACAACCGGCACGTTCCTCAACGCAACCATCTCCATCGGTAAGCCTCTTCATGCAGTGTTCATGTTTTTAGGACGTGTGCCAGCACATCAGTTTCTTTATTTTACGTGTATTTTGTTTTCGAAGAGACGGTGTACTTGGTGTACTTGATACAAGTCTATGTTGTGGTACAGTCCTGTTTAGTGTAATCTGGGTATCATAGTCACCTACGTGTAGCTGTGAGTGCTGTTTAAATCATTTGGTCCTCTGTCTTAGCTGTTGTGGAGACTTGATCGATCACTGGTACGGGGAGCTCCGTAACTGTTGTCACCGTGGAGAATGTACCGATGTCTATGGTAGTGGCATACCTATGCCTGTAGTTGGTGGCAGTACTTGTCCAGTAGTAGCCTGTTGTGCAAGTCTGCATTGCTGATAACGTTCCAATTGTATGCAGCTGTACTAACCGCTTGTTCTTTGCGTGTGCGCGGACTGGCTCAGGTACTACAGTGCGGCAAGCTGGACGACTAGGCGATGCACCATCGGTAGGGTTGGCAAAGACGCTAGCAGACATCGGCTTCACGGTGGGCAAGCTGCGTACAGGTACAGCTCAGGAGGATACCCCCCCCCCCCCCCCCCCTGTACACCCCGCTATCACTGCCCATGCAGCTGCACTGTTGATTACAGTACTGTCGGTCGCCGAAGAACTGGGAGAGTCAGTCCCCTAGCCTAGACCGTTCTTATTTTCATGTATTACAGTCTATGCACAGTTGAGTCACCCTGTATACATTGGTATGCTGTGCTTGGTAAAGTTCTAGCCTGGCCGTTCTTCGGCGCTCCGTCCTTCGGTGCCCAACAGTACTGTAGTCCAGCTCAGCCACCAGCGTATTGGTTGACCCAGTGTATGCTACATAACTGCATGATATATAGTGACCCGGTAAGAGTTTTGCTCTTCTGTTCTTTCCGTGTGTATTCTCAATATTCAGGTGTTTTGCTTTTCTTCATTTGCTTTTTTTCAGGAACGCCGCCGCGTATTCTTGCCAGCTCTATTCAAACTGGTGGGCTCGACAAGCAAATTGGTGATGAGCCTCCACAGCCGTTCTCGCTTCTGAATGAGCGTCCCGTGTTGAACGTATGTTTGAATTCTAAATTTCTCACACTGGCCCATGCCATGGCCAGTAAGAGATGTCGGTTGTGATGTTGATTGTTGCATCGATCGCATGCCGCTGACAATGTGTTCGCTGTGAAACGGTATCATGGGGTCGAATGCGAGTCATGTATTCTAGCATACGTGTGTAGGTCCACAACACACCCATTTAGTTCAGGCAAAATGTTTACAGATGACATCGTAATGACTTCGTGCGCGTGGCATATTGGGCGAACGGGTGTCCTCATGCCAAAACTTTTCAAGCCGGTGGCCATGTAGCCGTTTACTGTAATTTCATCAGTTCTTATGATGGTGTTTTGCCCATTCTGCTAGCTAGTTTGTTTGGTCTATTTCTCGATCTTCAGGCACCACAGGAGGTTACCTACGTCACTGAAACCACGCCAGAGACTAACGCGATAGCCGTGGAGTCGCTGGATCGCAACTATCACATCAAGGAAGAAGTACACGGGCCTCGCAACTGTCCGTCACTCGAGTCCAAGTGCATCCGCTACCCGCACTTCCGGCACCGTGTCTTCCTGGAGCCCGAAGGTACCAGCCCGTGTGCCTGCTTTCCGAGAAGTTGCTTTTCTAGGAATTATCAAACTCCACGGCAGGCTTTTCGCATCAGAATGGAGGAGAGTTTCGTTTTGAAAAGTTGATATCTGAAACACCACGCCATTCTAGCTGTCAAGTCAATATATTTTTTGTTCAGGGGGCAGGTGGGTGGTTTGGAGAGGGTCGTAATTTTTCGTTCCGTGAAGATTATCTGTTATGGCAGACGGTCCCCTAAAGTACCCTGCCTGTATCATACTATGAGGTGTACTAATACAGTCAGACCTTGCTTATCCCTGCACATTCGGTTTCCACGAAAATATCCGGATAGGCGAGGGAACCGGATAACCGAACACCGGTTATGTTGGATGCATCACGTATGCTGTAAATCTGTAGCCAGCTATTTTCTTCCGGATGGCGAGGTATCCGGGTAAAAGAGGACCGGATAAGCGAGGTCTGACTGTATTTGGACTCTGCAGTATACTGTCGCAGTAACTTGACCTTGGATAATGTACAGCACCTCGATTATAAAGGACATGTGTATGTCCCTTGGAGGTACATCATACACAGGATTCCTTGTAGTTGTACTGCACAGAGGCACAAATAGATCTTCGGTAATCACTTGGACCGATGACACATCGACGGCCAAGAGCAGAGACTTGTACGGTGCTAAATACGGTTCTCGCCAGAGAAACCCGACCTCATGAGTAAAGTAGTGCCGCACCATGTGAGCAGAGTGGTGTGTGCAGTGCTAGCACAGCGTAACCCTCGGTCCTATTATATTCGTGATATCAGCTTTCTCTGGCCAGGACTGTACATGCATTGTGACAAAATGAACGAAAACCAGTGCGTTTTGGCCGGATTCTCGAATTTGTTCTTGGTCTCTGACTGTACATGTATTGTGACAAAATGAACGAAAACCAGTGCGTTTTGGCCGGATTCTCGAATTTGTTCTTGGCCGGTCTCTGACTGTACATGTATTGTGACAAAATGAACGAAAACCAGTGCGTTTTGGCCGGATTCTCGAATTTGTTCTTGGCCGGTCTCTGACTGTACATGTATTGTGACAAAATGAACGAAAACCAGTGCGTTTTGGCCGGATTCTCGAATTTGTTCTTGGTCTCTTTCACTACAAGTAAGCCATTGCGTACAGGATATTTCCATTTGTTGTGCACAAAGGTCGTGATGGGAGACTCATCTATCCACAAGGTCTGGGATGTACTATGCCAGAGGAGGAACAAGTTCGCATGCTGCACACGATACGGGGTCTGGAGCAGGCGGAGCTTGTGGTTCCAGGTGAGGGTACGAGTGCATTTTCAAGGTTTTGTGTGAATTGAAGCGCGTGAACAGACTGAGAAATGCTTGCACTGACAAGCCTCCCTCTGCCTAGGGACTAGCCATGTTTCTAGCATTGTTTGTGGCTGTGGAAGAATGTAGGAAGTATTCTTTCCCACAGACATGGTACAAGTCGGGGGGGAGGGGGGGGGGGGGGGGGGGCTGGCCTGTACAGAAACACCTAAGACTCTCTGCTGTTTCATGGACGTTCATCTCAAACACGCCGACACTTTTCAGTTTCCAGCTTTCCACCCCCCCCCCCCCCCCCCCCTCAAAGTAATGAATGGAGACGCGTCTTATTAAAAAGTCGGTGCAGAGACAAGAAAGTTTGAAGAAACCTAATATCGATGAAAGTAAACACTCCGTGTGATGATGATTTCTGATGATAATCACATAAAAATTGTTCCATTGTTCTCGTGGTATGAGTGCGCTCGCTTTACTTACACGTCTTATTCTTCTTTCTCTCTATCCAGGATACGGTGTGCACTATGATTTCTTTGACCCTCGGCAGCTGATGTCGACGCTGGAGACCCGGCGAGTAGCGTCGCTGTTTTTCGCTGGTCAAATCAATGGCACTACCGGGTATGAGGAGGCCGCAGGTCAGGTAAGGGAATCGTAGAACCTGAACATCAGGTAAGGGAATCGTAGAACCTCAACACCATGTATGGCAATTTGTAATTAGCTGTGGCAGCTTGCAATGGTCACACACTGTAAAGGCACTTATCCTCGATAGGCTGTGATATTTAGTGCGCCTGGGTCGCATGTTTTGGTTGTGACTAATTTTCATTTCTTACATGGACTAGCACGATTCTGGTGAATTTGTTACGTTTAGATCGCAGCTAGCGCAGTGGGGTGTGTCAGCGAAAGTTTATGTATAATACTACCAGTTTCGGCCTCATTTCCTCTGTGCTGCGCTGACGAGTCCACAAAGGACGAAACAGTTCTGTCCGCAGATTGAGTGTATAATAATACTTTATATTTAAAGGGGAAGTTAAGGCAAAAATCAAAATTTCAGCAGTTGTAGTCTTCGGGGTGCTGAGTCGAATGGCCGTGGTCCGAGAAAGCTGAGACGCTCCCTTCCTACTTTAATCCCAATCGAACTCGCGACTTCCACCGAAACTGGGTGACTACGCCCTACGAGATGGGGATTTGTATGCAAAATGTCACTAAAAGCGCCATCTCGTTCTTATAAAAGCACGGATGACCGCGATTGGCCCATATGTTGTAGTCTTTTGGACGCTGAGTCGACTGGTTTTGGTCCGAAAAGGCTGTGATGCAGCGTTCCTCCTTTATTCCCAATCGAACATGGTTGAACAAGCGGTCACGTGCTCCTGCGTACACCAGTCACTTGGTCACCGTGCCTGCAGGGTACAACTTACTAGCCTGTTTGACCTTTTTTGGGTGCAGTCCTGTCACTCGAGTTGAACTCGAGTTGAACCTTGGTGTGAAAGTTGTCGCCTGCTGGCATCGTGACCAGGTGATTTGGGCACTCAGGAGCACGTGACCGCTTCTTCAACCATGTTCGATTGGGAATAAAGGAGGAACGCTGAATCGCAGCCTTTTCGGACCAAAATCAGTCGACTCAGCGTCCAAAAGACTGCAACATATGGGCCAATCGCGGTCATCCGTGCTTTTATAAGAACGAAATGGCGCTTTTAGTGACATTTTGCATACAAATCCCCATCTAGTAGGGCGCAGTCACCCAGTTTCGGTGGAAGTGCGCGAGTTCGATTGGGATTCAAGTAGGAAGGGAGCGTCTCAGCTTTCTCGGACCAAGACCATTCGACTCAGCACCCCGAAGACTACAACTGGTGAAATTTTGATTTTTGCCTTAACTTCCCCAAGCGCCGATAATTTGAACTCACCAGGAAAAAAGTAGGAGTGCAACTGCAATTATGTGAAAATGCATCGCCGTTGGAATCCATGGTTGTACATATCGGCTGTGACCTGTCATACCCTTTTAAGGTATGTGCATAGTAGTACCGTTATGTATGTCTAAACTCTAAAGCCATTTGAGCAGAAATAACATTCTACTGGAAGATTTTGGATTTGCAAACTCCATAAGAGCCAAACTAATAAAAGGGTATCAGAGGCACCGCACCGGAGAATATTGGTTGATTGTTTCATTTTTCTTGCGCATTCCTCACATCTGTCGCTTTACTATGTGCAATGTGTTCATTGTGTCACTGTGTTTGGTTTGCAGGGAATAGTTGCCGGCATAAATGCTGTACTTCGCGTGCGCAACGAGTCGCCATTCACCTTGGACAGAGCTGATGGCTACATCGGAGTAATGATCGATGACCTCACAACAAAGGGCTGCAAGGAACCATACCGAGTGTTCACATCGTAAGAGAAAGAGAGAGGGATGACAGACAGACATATAGACAGACAGACAGACAGACAGACAGACAGACAGACAGACAGACAGACAGACAGACAGACAGACAGACAGACAGACAGACAGACAGACAGATAGACAGACAGATCACTATGTCTGGTTTATTTTTCTCATCTCCTTTAAACTTACAAATTTACATTTCACTCAGTCTGAACACACACTCAATGGCCTCTCCGCTACGAAAAACGCCCCTTCTGACCCAAAATTGCCGGGCCTGACTCATCATCGGGGCATTTTCAATGGAGAGACCATGAGTTAGTGTGTGTTTAGACTGAATTTTGTGTAAATGGCTTCGGTGGAGTGCGCCAGTTCTTAGAAATAATTATTTTTACTAGCATTGGATATCTTTAATGTATGGCGACGGTGTTCTTCATGCCGAAATTTAGTCAAACGGACTTTTGTCTTCTTTGCTGTCAGGCGTGCAGAATATCGACTGCTGCTTCGGCCGGAGAATGCAGACAACAGACTAACGCGGAAAGGTTAGAATTGATAAGAAAAATAAAGTTTGTCTTCGTTCCCGATGGCCGCTGCCAACCGCAGTGATCCAGCGGGAGATGCAGCGTTTAACCGGTAATGGTGGTCTTTAAAACAACAGCCGAGTGCCAGGTGCAAACCATAAACAGTCAGGGTACAGTACAAAAAATATTTGCTGTGCGTAAATTTTGCTCGTATCTGCTGAAATCTCGTTTCCTTGTAGAATAGAAAAAGAAAAAGGACCAAGGAACTACAAGTTAGTTCTTTTCGATAAATTTATCCTTAGCTCTCCATCCGAGTCCATTCTTGTAGAATATATTGTGAATTGCATGTTACCATAGTTCAACAGCCATTCTTGTGCTTTTCTTGGAACAATCAAATTCTCTCGACCCAATCAAACCATTCATTCGGTTCACTCCTGATGTTGTACACTTCGTGTTGGTCTGCTATTTAGGTGTTGAGGTTGGCGTGGTCGGTGCACATCGCAAGGCCGTATATGAGCGGATAGTGGACGAGGTGGAGCAGGCCATGTCCATACTGAAGTGAGTGGGGTGTGAGCCACCATCGTGGCGACAATGTACAGTGCTGACAAGTAAAATCCAACCTCCAGAAAATGCCAGTCCCAGGACTGCACAGCCCAAGCACTGTGAATAGTGCACTGTGCAGTGAACTGTGCCTCTGCTCTAATCGTGGGGTTGGATTTCATTTGCCACCACCAGATTATTTATTTTACAGTTCTGCTCGGTGAAGTCCGCCGGCCCAAAGTGCCTAGTTGGCGCCCTGGACTTGCCCGGCCCTTGACGCCCTGGAAGTGGTACGAATGCAGCGGGACGTACACATGTACAAATACGGTGATGCGATTGGAACTGGTCCAGGGTACCAGCTTTGTGCTTTGTGCTGGATTTCACCTAGCGCACAACTACACGTGATTGTGGATTGTGTGCGGGTGGTTGCTTGATGCTAGGGTATACCACGCGGCATGTAATGTTCTGTAGTCAAATTGTGAAATGGCCCTTTTCAGTTGAACTTGGCATGCTTGGCCATGACGTTGTCTTCTCTGCAGAGAAAAAAGACAGAGTGTGTGCGTGTGCGTATGTATGTGGAAGTGTGTGTGTGTGTGTGTGCGTGTGTGTGTGCGTGTGTGTGTGTGTGTGTGTGTGTGTGTGTGTGTGTGTGTGTGTGTGTGTGTCAGCTAGTTCGGTTGGTGGATACACTTATGCCAGATAGTGTTGGGTCTGTTGCCAACGGGCTCGGCTGCTTGAAGGTGTATTGTTGTACCTACCACCTTTGTTGGTTTCAGGGTTCATATACTTTCTATTTGAAGTATACATACCTGTTAACCATGGACTGCTTCTGGCTAGATTAACTCTTGTGTAATCAATGGTGCTAGTGAAGCTTATATCAGATCCACTCTGATTTAGCCACCCACACTAGTAGCAAGTATTACCTTCACTGGGGGCAGGGGTAACTGCAGTTGGATCCCCGGACGGATACCCTGATGCCGTCAATCCTTTTTCTGCACCTTGTCCTCACCCACTTACTGAGGTGTGGTGAGCCCATAAGTGGGATCATTTCAAGTCCACCCTAGTTTGGGGATTTCAGGGGGTGTCGGCCGTTGGGCGGTTCAATAGCCAATTGAGTCATCTTTCCAAGATTCCTTTTGAGTCTCTCTCCCCTCTCCCGGGGAGACCCACGTGACCAGTTTTGGCAGTGAGCAAGTACTTGCAAGTGTGTGTGTGTGTGTGTGTGTGTGTGTGTGTGTGTGTGTGTTTGTTTGTGTGTTGCCATTCCGCATGACAGTAGGCCCTCGCTTCGCTGCACGTCTTTGGATGGTTGAGCAAATAAGATAACTTTAAAAATGCCTTGCTGCGTGCACAATGTGTTTCACATGAAATTCTTCTTGCGGCTTTTCTGCAAGTAAGTTTACAGGGGAACTGGATACTGTTGGTATTCCCAGGTAACGTTAGAGCAGGTTATACTTATAATGTAATGCAGTCTATTAGTTGCTGCTCATTGTGGCTCTTGCCTTGCTCAGGACGACTCAGATGCAGTATGAGAAGTGGCACGCTCTCAGCGGTGGGTGTGAAGCCATACCCGAGTCATCCGCGACCAAAACGTATGTACATGCACATGGTTGTTGTCCACACACATGCCTCATCTGGGCCAGGCCATTGCTATTGCCTCATGAGCCATGATCGCAGCTGAGCTTGCACTGCAATCCTACAGCCTCATGTGTATCTGATTGAAATCTGTTATGCGGATGCCATACTAACAAGGGTAGACCTGTATCAGTTAAACCCAGTACAGGATGCTAGTATCAGACAGCTGAGTTTCGAATAACTGGATTTCAACCGTATTTATGCAGGTGACAGGTCACAGTGACGATGGCGGTGCCGTTCATGATTGTTGTATTCATATACTGTTACTGCTGCTGTCTCTTCTGCTGCTGTTGTTGCTGCTGTTGCTGCTGCTGTCTTTGCTGCTGCTACTGCTGCTGCTGCTGTCTTTGCTGCTGGTGCTGCTGCTGTCTCTGCTGCTCCTGCTTGTGACAACAGTGGAGATGCGGTAGTTCAGAAACATCACAACCTGGACGCCGTGGTGAGAGCATGCCGATCGTCCGCGCTTGAGCGCCTCCTGGAGAGCCAACACGTTCGCAACAAGGTCTTCGCCAACTGTGAGTTGATGTGGCTTGTTCATGTTAGTCTCGACATGGTAGACTTCACTACTTCGCCATGGGCAGCGTGATCACTACTGCGCCATGGGCAGAGTGATCACTACTTCGCCTTGGGCAGAGTGGATCCGAAAATTCGGTATTAATTTTTGTCGTTAGATTTTGACCTCTGACGACTTCTGACATCATGGATTTCAAGCCCTAGGGGAAAAAGTGTTTATCTAGAATGCTATACAGTGCATACATCCCAGAAAGGCTGGCTGAAAGACCTTTCCAATGGTACTGTTTGTTGGTATCCGTTGCTGTTTCACAGAGTTATGGCAGTTTGGACACTCTTTTAGACTTCTTTGAAATGCACAAAACAAACTGAGATGGTGTATCATCAATTACCAATACATGTACAGCTTCTTGTTATCCCAAATGTTTACGAGCCCTTACAATATTTTGCAGATCCTGAATCCGTTTTCACTAGTCCTTTGTGGCATATCTGTGTGTGCGCGTGCGTTTGTGTGTGTGTGTGTGTGTGTGTGTGCGTGCGCGCGTGTGTGTGTGTGTGTGTGCGTGTGTGTGTGCGTGTGTGTGTGTGTGTGCGCGTGTGTGTGTGTGTATGCATGTGTGTGTGTGTTTGTGTTTGGTGATTTGCGGGTGTGCATGTACTTGCGCGCATGTGTATGTGTGTTTTGTGTGTGTTGACTTGCGGGTGTACTTGCGCGCATGTGTGCGGGTGTGCATGTATGTGTGTGTGCATGTGCCGCGTGCATGCATACGTGTTTTGCACGCGTCATGTTGCAAAGGTGTCTACAGGACTGCAGCTGCCAGCATGTCCAAGTTGGTGGAAGAATTCCGCAGAGACGAGGCACTGCAGTTGCCGCTGGATCTGGACTACATAGCCCGTGCTGGCGAGTAAGTACAGTAAGTACAGTAAGTACAGTAAGTACAGTAAGTACAGTAAGTACTGTACTTACTGTACTTACTGTACTTACTGTACGTACAGTGCAGGGCGCCTTCCAGTTGTCACTCTTTGACTTTTCGAGGAGTTTCGTTTTTTCTGATGAGGTAGCCTTATTGACCTCTTCAGAAAAAGAGAGACTCCTCGAAACTCCTCGAAACTCCACAACCTCATCCGATGGGAGAGGTGGATTAGTTCCGAAGAGTTTGGAATAGCTACGTCGCGTAGTACGTGGAGATGGTCGATCTGATCGGACGCCATCATCGCCATGACAATTCCACTGAAAAACTCTAAAAAAATGATAGAAACCGTTCTAATGGGACACTTCAACTAATCTCTTTTAAAAAATGTGTTCGAACAGTTGATGAAGACAATTCGAACGCCCCCTAACTGTTCCACACATGCATGTACAGTGGTGCTGGGTGAAATCCAACCCATACCAGAATGCATACTTGGCGCACTCAACTTGCATGGCCCTTGACGCCCTGGAAGTGGCACGAATACGGCTGGGCGTAAACACGAACATAAACAAAGATGCAGCCCGGCTACCTCAGTGGGTAGAGCATGAGACTCTTAAATGTAATCAGAACTGGTCCAGGGTACAAGCTTTGCACTTTGGGCCGAGCGCAACTGTACTATGCACAGGTGTTCACTACAGGATGCATGAAAATTAATACTTAATACTGTAGACATGAGAAGCAGTGCCGTCAGATCGCTTGGTGCAAGTACAGCCAAACCTGGTTTTAGTCATCACACTGCCCCCACTGGACTCAGAAGACCAACCTTATGGATGCAAGTATTGGTACTACAGTTGCTTTTTTACTGAGGTCAGCAGTACTAGTATGCTGAAGCAAGGCATTGGGGTGTGGGGCCTGAAGCCCGGGGTCTGGGGCCTGAAGCCCGGGGTCTGGGGCTTGGACCCCGGGGGGTCTGGGACTGGTCTGGGACCTGAGCCATGGAGGAATGGTCTTTACTTCAGGTGTCCGCGTGAAGGATCTATTGAGCAGTATGTCTTTTAGCAGTGCAGTGGTGCTGATTAAATGCAGCTTTCACTGTACAGCAGTCTGCTGGCTGCAGCTTCAAGCTACTTCAAAGAAGTACTGTGTTCGAGTATGCTAAAACAAGATGTGTTTGTTTCCTTTCCGGTGCGGGTGTAAATTTGTGCTGGCCTTGCAGAAGGCAGGGGCACGCGCTGTCACGCCTGAGGTCGCACTGCTTCCTGGCATGCATGCTAATGTCGACCGGGCAGATGTGTGCAGGTGTTGCTTCACGGTGCCTGCTGCTGCCAGTGGTCTTGCTTGCATGCCATTACTATCCGCCATGCCTGTGATGACAGCATGTTGACAGCAGCTGCTTTGCATTCATGTTTGCCGGTAACCACTTGATTAATCTACTTTCCCACGTGCTTTGGAGTACAGTCATGTACTGTAAGACCAGATATTTTAACGTCTTAATGTTAACGATCTCCGGATTTTTTGTGGGTTAGCGAGGTGAAAATCTAACGAATCCTGTCTCAAAACCGGCAAATGACTGTACATGTACATATCGTTTTTGCACATAACGACTTCAAATGTTCACGATTTTCTTACATTCGTTAAATCGTTAAAATTAATGTTCGTTAACATTACTGGTCTTACAGTACATGTACAGAGCCGTGCTGTCCGTACTTTCCAATCCCATTCATTTTGCGGAAATTGCCACGGATTTACATACTCGCGTTGATGTGTACTGCAACCTTTCACGCTACTTGTAATCGATGCTGTTCAAATGCATTAATTCCCACGTCGGTATACATGTACGCGATAAGTTAGCCTGTCACACGGTACCGTACTCTGTGACAGACCTATCTGTAGTTGGCAGGCAGTGGTCCTGGCTAGCCTGGCCGGTGTACTGCAGTTGCCTCTGTATTGAGTGAGCTGCCATCACTGATCGATCCAGCTAGTTACATGCTACGACCAGTTCTGTTAGATTTGCTGGGATACTTAATTAAAGCCCAGTCTGTACTGCAGTTGGAAACTTTCTACTGTGAAACAAGAACAAAGATGGGTGGCTGGCAACACTGACAGTGACATGAGCATGTGAAAAGCTACTGCATACATGTATATTTGAACTCCACTGTGATCATCAGGAGAATGTCAAATTATGATGCATGGCTGACGCGACTAATTTGTCCCGTCAGCCATGCTGTATTTATAAATATTATCTTGGTGCACCTCACCACGAAATCTCACCCCCCCCCCCCCCTCTCTCTCTCTCTCTCTCTCTCTCTCTCTCTCTGTCTCGGTCTTGGTCGTGCAGGTTGGGCATGAGCGCTGATGTTGCTGAGAAGCTCCACTTAGTCAGGCCGGAGACGGTTAGTTGGCCTTAGTGTTGTCGTACGAATGTTTCTACTGTTTCTCTAATTGTGTTACAAGCGTATTGCCCTTTACTGGCTAGCCCTCTGGCCTCTTCACTTTTACCTTTGATTTATCCAATAGACTGCTTCATTGAGGACTGCAGAAGGCAAATGTACTCCGTCCAAGATGTGTATCATCTGTAGACCTCGAGAATGGACGGAGATGATTCGATATACTCGTCTCACCTCTAAAACAAGGTCATAGTGGTAGAACCTCAGCATAGATATGCCAGATGTACTGGGGTCACGGTCCCACTATTCGTGTGTGAAGCTGCTGCTGCCCGTAGATACAATGTACCGTATTTTCCGGGGTATAAGCCGCACCGGGGTATAGGCCGCACCCCCCTTTTTGAGGCAAAATATTGACTAAAAGTTGGTATTCGGAGTATAAGCCGCACCCACAAACCAAGATTTTTCACACTCATTGACAAATGGCCTTTTTACAAATTTATTATGGTTATGGAGCTAAATACCATGTTAGATCAGATTATGAAGTGTTAGTGCACCACAGGTTGCTGCAGAGATGTTGGTGTATTGCTGTGTTGACTACAGATCACACCATGTCATCTGCACTATCTTCAGTCTCGCTGCCAGTGGCAGTGCCACTGATGTTGATCACCAACACAGGCGCGAAGCTGAGTCGAATGACATGTCACATGACGTCAGCATGCATACTGATGTATGCTAAGTAGTGGTGAAACGAATATCAAAACCTAGTAACCGAATATTCTTTGGCTTATCGAACGAACGTACGAATATTCTTTAATTTCTTTTGGTAACAGAGATGCCATCACATGCCCTCCTCTCAGTCATTTGATGGATATTGTCATTATTATTATGACAAACGGTAGTGCCACATAAAATGCACTGCCACATAAGACTACTTCGAAGTTCATACATGTTATGTCACTTATGTGCAACATTGGCAGTCCAATATGCACATACATGTGCAAACATGCAGTACAAAGTCACAGGCAGGCTGTACACACTGCACTGTATTGTGTTCGGCGTGCTTGTATATAAATACACTGCATTCGAAGTGACGTAACGAATACTCGAATGTGACTTAAAGAATATTCGAATGTGACAAACCGAACGAATGTGCGAATATTCGAATATTCGTTTCACCACTAATGCTAAGCATTCATTCGCGCAAGCATATTCGGTGTATAAGCCGCAGGGGCGATTTTGGTCCGATTTTTAGCGAAAAAAAGTGCGGCTTATACCCCGGAAAATACGGTACATGAAACGGATATGAATTTACTGCACAACGTTAGCATGCAATGTTCATACTATGTACATGGCATATGCCTAGAGTCCGAACTCCTTCATGTGCTCCACTTCCCAACACAACCATGGAGAGGTCTGGGTGGCGTGCTCTCATGGTACTTTATTGGTAACGTTAAACCAGTTAGATCAGTGGAAACACAAGTATTACTAGGTGGGGCTTTCGATGACTTCTGGAACTCATGGCAGGTTTCTAGATTTGTTGCCAGTTGACATCGTTGACTCTTCTCGTATTTTCTCTGTCTTTGCTCTTCCTTTGTCTCTGTCTTTGCTCCTTCTTCCGCTCTACTAGCTGGGAGCAGCTGGTCGTGTTGCCAACGTCTCTGTGCCAAGCTTGATCCAGCTCATGGTCTACGTGAAGAAGAGCGAGGAACGACAGCTACAGCGGCATTGACAGTGGACTACATTTACCTGGTCAGGAGCAGCTGTTGATGCCAGTGTCCTTACCGACGGGGTGTGAGCAGTAAGCGGGCAAGCAGACCTGGGCCTGAAGGCCCTGAATGCTACTGCCCGAGAACAGAAAACTCGTTCGACTGCGCTCCATCTAGTGACGTTCAATTGTAGTGAACATGTGCGCGTGTGTGTGTGTGCAAGAACTGAAGAAGTCTGTCTGCTCAAGAGATTGTGTATACGTCCTGTAAGGGCACGGGCACAGCCATGGCACCAGACTAAGTCATAGTTTTGAATACAAGTAGGACTACAAAATGTTGTAAGTACATTTAAAATTTCAATACACACAGATGTTTATTGATTTTCTTCAAGAGTCGAGGCATTCAAGTTACAAGGCAATTCTCTCCTTGTCAGTTTTTTTGGCTTCACTTTCTGCTCTAATTTTTTTACTGTGTTTGCTAGGAATACTGCATTGGTTTTACTGAGCCAGGCTTTGGAGATTACTGATGACTTGTGCAAGATGAACAGGGAATGGCTGCAACAAACTTTAATACAAGCACTCTCTTTTTTAGTTTAGAAAAAAAATACTGTAATCGATTAATCGTCCTACTCGATACTCGTACTGATGCGATCGCGAGGAATCTGGATTAACTTTTTTTAAGTACTTGGAACACGTGATGTGGGTTTTCACCATCGGAGACCCCAGCCATATCCATGATAATATGCAGTGTTGCACTCGTGGGAGCTTATTTACACCTTCACTACTGAGGTTGCGTTTGGTTGGGCATTTATGTAAATGACAACCATTCTGGAATGGGAATCAGCAAGAATCACCTGACCAAACTAACGCGCCAGAATCAATTAGGAATCACTTGACATAACAATTCCATGATGTCGTTGTGGAACGGCGGCTGTATTTTCTTTTACCCGACTCTAGTTTCCTTGAGAGAGTCAAGGTACTTCTGAGTGCATGATTTGAGGCACTTGAGCCTGTTGCTACATTCTGTCCCCTTGGAAAAACGCGATTCCGCGGCCGCGGCAAATTTCGCAGAAATTGCCATCATCCGCGGAAATCACGGAATCCACACTATTGCCCGCGGAATTTGAATTTTTTAGGATAAATTAGTAAAATTACTACTCAGAAAACAGCAGAAAAACTACTTTGCAATCTGTTTGAGCACATTATGCTCTTGCGAGTGTAGGTGAGTGCAAAATCTCCAAGATTCTTCACTCTCATTCAGTTTGTGACTGCAAACTTTAGTGTGAAAAGTACTCCTTCATGCAAGGAGGGTGAAAACCTTGCAGAAAATGCCGCAGATTTTTGATTTTACCACAGAAAATGCCGCAGAAAACCTCCCTTTTCCCCGCGGAATTTGCCGCGGAATATTGAATTATTGGCCGCGTTTTTCCAAAGGGACAGTACATTGTTTGGCTCGTGGCAGCCATTATCATTTTTGATTCCGGAATGAGAATGCTCATTCCAGCATGCGAGGTGGAATGATCATTCTCCAAAAAGAATCATTCTCAGTGATTCCCATTCTGGAATCATGTGGAATGTGACCAACCTAACGCACTTTTTTGACCAACCAAACGGGCGAGAATGATTCCGAGTGATTCCAAGTGATTCCCATTTGGGAATGTGACCAACCAAACGTAACCTGAGTACTGTGCCACAAGCAGCACATACTACCATTTATACAGCTATCGTAAAGTCGCGTATTAAAGCCGGGCTTATTCCTGTAGAAGCCGATGTCAGGGCTAGGCTTCACATCAGGCTTCTATTTAAAGGGGAAGTTAAGGCAAAAATTAAAATTTCACCAGTTGTAGTCTTCGGGGTGCTGAGTCGAATGGTCGTGGTCCGAGGAAGCTGAGACGCTCCCTTCCTACTTGAATCCCAATCGAACTCGCGCACTTCCACCGAAACTGGGTGACTGCGCCCTACTAGATGGGGATTTGTATGCAAAATGTCACTAAAAGCGCCATTTCGTTCTTATAAAAGCACGGATGACCGCGATTGGCCCATATGTTGTAGTCTTTGGGACGCTGAGTCGACTGGTTTTGGTCCGAAAAGGCTGCGATGCAGCGTTCCTCCTTTATTCCCAATCGAACATGGTTGAAGAAGCGGTCACGTGGTCCTGGGTGCCCAAATCACCTGGTCACCACGCCAGCAGGTGACAACTTTCACACCAAGGTTCAACTCGGGTTCAACTCGAGTGACAGGACTGCACCCAAAAAAGGTCAAACAGGCTAGTAAGTTAGTTGTACCCTGCAGGCACGGTGACCAGGTGACTGGTGTACGCAGGAGCACGTGACCGCTTCTTCAACCATGTTCGATTGGGAATAAAGGAGGAACGCTGCATCGCAGCCTTTTCGGACCAAAACCAGTCGACTCAGCGTCCAAAAGACTACAACATATGGGCCAATCGCGGTTATCCGTGCTTTTATAAGAACGAAATGGCGCTTTTAGTGACATTTTGCATACAAATCCCCATCTAGTAGGGCGCAGTCACCCAGTTTCGGTGGAAGTGCGCGAGTTCGATTGGGATTCAAGTAGGAAGGGAGCGTCTCAGCTTTCTCGGACCAAGACCATTCGACTCAGCACCCCGAAGACTACAACTGGTGAAATTTTAATTTTTGCCTTAACTTCCCCTTTAAACCATTTATTTCTATGTGTGTCAACCAGGGAGTAGTACAATACTGTATTGTACTACTCCCTGGTGTCAACACTAAAACCAGGCTTATGTGCCAACAGTCTATCTTGAAAATCAGGCTTGTATTTAAAACAGGCTTTAATACAAGACACTACGGTATGTGCTTGAAAGCATGCAGTGAGGAAACTAGACTACATGTATCCACAACATGCCATCCAACCGAGAGAGAGAGAGAGAGAGAGAGAGAGAGAGAGAGAGAGAGAGAGAGAGAGAGAGAGAGAGAGAGAGAGAGAGACAGAGAGAGAGAGAGAGAGAGAGAGAGAGAGAGAGAGAGAGAGAGAGAGAGAGAGAGAGAGACACAGAGAGAGAGAGACAGAGAGAGACAAGGAACTGAGCAGAGGAATGGACATCGCGTTACATTTTTGTAATGAAGGCAGCAGACGCAACAAGCAACTAACTACGAGCACAAGTATGAACAACCAAAACCCGAACAGAACAGAAGGAAAAAAATAAAAGGTATGGGAAACTGCCTCTGACGTATGAAAGGGAAACACTTGGCAAGTGCTGATCCGACATGGTGCTATTGGGTCTGATCCAGATGTCAAAATATCAACTGGGACGATGAGAAAATATTTGTACATGTATAAATGGCTCTATAGCAATCCCCTCCGTCCACTGATAGGACAACAGAACGGACAACGCCAGTGCCTCCACGAGCAGGCAAGGGCCAAAGGGTGAACGAGCGAGGACGGACAAGACACTAAACTTAAACGGTATTTATCATTAGAGAAAGGGATAATAACTCTGGAGATTCAGGCTATCCAGAAAAGCATTATTGTTGCAACGTGTGCATGAGGGAGAATTAGCATGTAGTATTTCGTGACATCTGCGAGAAGTATGTTTCAAGGAAAATTCATTAAAATGAGTAAGTAGTGTGACTGAACGGCAACAAAGTAGCCAACCGGCCGGAAAGCTACATATGCACAGAGTTCATAAATACACAGGGACGTGGCTGGTCATTCAAACTGAAACGGTGTGCGCATGTGTTAGCAGATAAAATGCATGTGTGCACAGGCCGACTCGCCACAAACACCTTGCCGCTGCTTGCAGAGTATCAGCAGGCGGACAATAGCAAGATCACACTTACCAGTCGTCATCTTCTACTTCATCAAAGTCATCGTCGCCCTCATCCGAGTCTTCAATGGCTTGCCGTCTATTTCCAATGGCATTCATCAGCGAACCCATCATTCCACCGCCACCGTCAGGCTGAGCTGGACCCTTTGGCTCCGACGCCGCCTTCTTCAGCTTGATTCCATCACGAATAGAGCTGAGAAGGTCCCCTCTGGAGTCCGCCGGTACAGCAACTGGTTCTGCCTTCTTCAAACCAAGCTTGCCAGCTTGGAGGGCAGCACCAATACCTGAAAGCGACGGAGCATTGCCACTGGGTGGAGGCGGTGGGCCGCCAGACGAGAGAGCACCCGCAGGTGGTGGCGGCGGTGGAGCTGGAGCTGCCGGTGCCGCTGGTGGTGCAGGTGGTGCCGGTGGTGGTGCGGGTGCATCCGGTACAGACGCAAGTGCTGCCACGGGTGGAGGTAGCGGTGAAGCGGGGACGGGTGCTGCAGGCGCAGGGGCAGGAGGCATGGGAGCTTCCATAGGGGGTGCTGCTGGAAACGACGGTAAGTCACCCATTGAACCTCTGGGCGGCATAGGTGGTAAGTCGGACTGGATTGGCGGTGGCAGGGCCGGCGCAGGTTCAAAGCCGCTGCGAGTGACCGGCGGTGGAGCAGCTTGCTCTTGTCCATAACCCGGCATGCCGCCCGGGGACGGAGCTGGTCCGCGAGATGACCGAGCACTGCTGACTGGCACTGGTGGCGCTCCACGGTTCGCTGGCGGTGGTGCTGCACCGCGCTGCTGCAGCTGTGGATCGACTGGAGCTGGAGCAGGAGCACCTCGCCTGGTGCGGCTCGGCGGAGGTGGCGCATCATCCTCTCCTCGACCAGGGACTCCTGGCGACGCTACCGGCACGGGACGACTGGTATTGACACCGGGCGACGGGACAGGCTGTGTCGTTCGGCGAGTCAATGGCGGAGGAGCTTCACTGGCGGGACCTAAGAAAGAACGCACGTGTACACACATACACACACAGTAAGAACAAGTGGCACTGGTACTAACTACAATTTAGTAACAAAGCAATCAGAGTGATAACCACAGTGCCTCTGTGCATGCCAGAGTATGGACACACACACACACACACACAAGAAGTAAAAGATTCAAAAGAGTATGGAAATACTGTGTGTATACCCAGATGATGACAGACACAACCTGTACAGTAATCATCCGCAGAACAAGAGCTGAAGCAGCAGTACCGGTCTCACTAAGCCCATCACCCAACACAGCTAGCCAGAACACATACAGCACAATGGCTTATCTGCATGCACATTACGCACACAAGGCGGCAATCCGGAGGAGATTAACACGTACCTCCTCTGCTACCACGAGACACAGGAGGCGGCTGACCATGACCAGTTCGATTGGGCAGTGGGGGACCATCGTCGAAAGCGCCAGCCGAGCCAGATCGTTGCGGCAGAACTGGAGGAGCATCATTGCGACCCATCTGCTGACTCGCTGGAACTCCAGGCAGTGGCCTGGAGCGGTCAGCGCCAGCATTACCAACACTGCGGGGTGCTTGCGGTGATGGTGCAGGGGCTGCCACAGGCTTGTGCCACACCGTCTTGCCAGTGGACTCCTGGAAATAGTACGGGCGATTGTGCTCCTCGCTGTGGAACTCTTCCCAGCCTGGAGCTAGCTCGCCGCCACCACTACCCGCTGACAATGAGGACTGTGCACGGCCACGCGAAGAATTAACACGTTGTTGCTGCTGCTGCTGTTGTTGCTGCTGTTGTTGCTGGTGTTGCATCATCTACATACAATAGACCACCAACCAAGCAAACACAGGAAGAAGTATAGGAGAGGCACAAGGAGCAGTATAAACTACATGGACAAAGTTGCCTCCGGCAGAGGACAGCTGCATAATTATTATGTATATCGGCTGCATACAGTGGAGCAAACCTGCTGGACCATAGCGGTACCATGAAAGAGATGCCGATGGCAGTGGTGCCCTGGCCATGGATGGCATCAGTAGGGAACACCCTGCTGAGTTTCACAATGGTCTGCAACTTCTGCTGCATGGTTGCTGCTAGACGACTCTTTGCTACCCACCTCTATAATCAACATAGGGAAGAGCTGAGCAAACTAGATAAATGCACGGAGCCTGCGGAGGCAGGCCAAGTTGGATAGATGACGGCACGTGCAATGCAGTGACTTTTTTTTACCTCGGGCTGTGACGGCTGTGCACTACCAACACGTACAGGCAAAGGCGGCGGCGGTGAAGACTGCGGCAGTGTGACAGTGGCAGGAAAGAATAGTGCAAGAGAAAACACGAAAAAGGAAGAAAGGCAGTGCCATGCACGATGTGAGAGTGCTCAGGTGTACACGGGTGCGTGCAAACGGAAAAAGGGAGAATGATGCGTGCAAATATGACACACAGACGTGAAGTGATGGGTGCAAAGAATGATGCCATGTGCAGGAACACAAGTGAAAACGGACCAAGGCAGATAACATTGCACAATCATACACAAACACACACACAGGCCATGCACGTGCAACAGCTAATGTGTTTAGCTGCTAGTATGGCAGATCTTGCTCTGGAACTGGCAATGTAACTAGAACCGCTAAAAACTAATTGGCGGTGAAAAAAGAAGTTATTTAGGTCACACATGCGCTCGAAAGTAGCAGATCCGCTTCAGCGACGTCGCAGGAGCGAAAAATACCATGGCAACGGCGAAAAGCGGAACTCCCGCTTCAGCGGAAAACACCACGGTCTGCTGTATATGGACTTGCTACGAGAAATTGGTATGCGTATGATGTCCATGGAACAAAAATGCGTGCAAGATAGTCATTGACCTCCGTACCGTATGCACCACAGTCCACTTTACTCTCGTTTTCCGTCAAAGTAGGAGTTTGCCCTGTTTGTATGTGTGACCATACACACGTGGTTTCGCAGGAGCGACACCAGGGTCGCTGTCGCAGAACCTCGACGCCGAAGCGAACCCCAGTGCATGTGTGACCGGGTCCTTAGCTGAAAGAGTAGTGGCACCCACTTTTTAATGCAAGGCAGAAAGGGGTGACCGTAAACTACCGCAAGAGGACCCCACTTAGAATTACAGCCAGGGAGAAAGTAAAAATCGCGTGGCCGGGTGCACCCGGGTTGATCCGATGTAAGGACCTAGGGGTGCTGAGGTCACACACGGCCCTACACAGGTTCGCTGATCTTGAGTGGAGCTAAATGCCGTTAGAAAGAGAAATGAGCACGTATGGACTCAACTCACCGCACAACTGTCAAAGTGTTTATTATAACACCAAAAGCCCGCAAATAAGTACGTACATATTTTCGCATTCAGTGCTTGACCCTGTAATAAGTTTTTCGGACTTGACCTGGAGAAGTCGCTACAACATGCACATGTACATGCTGAGCTCTGCATGCGGTACCGTAAAGGTACTTATTTCGGGCAGTGTGTTTATCGGGCTAAACTATACGGAGGGAGTACTTTCTTCAGGCCCATACTTAGTTACGGGCTTTAACGGCTGTGTGTGTGTGTGTGTGCGCGCGCCCGTATGTGTAATTGTATGTGTCGTACGACCAACCACGAGGACTTTCTCATTATCCCCACCTCCAGAACATGGCCATGGAAAGAGAGTCAGGCACTGGGGTGCCATCACGGTACTTTACAGCAATACTTATAGGCAAGGGGAGTTTCTTTGAGCACCCGCTGCAGACCAGCTAAGACAGGCCGCGGAGAGAAATCATCTGCTCTGGGATTGGCTGGGCAATCAAGGCATCTGCAGTACGTTGCAGGACATTGAACTGATGCTAGTGTATGACTTACATCACCGTGCATCGTTCCTTTCCGAGCTGGGAGTGACGGCTGTTGCTGGTGTTCCGCCTAGGCAAGCAGAGAACAATCATGCGACAATCAGTGGAATGTAGTGCTAGGGAAATCTGACCAAGCACTACCCGCCTTAAGTGACCCCCTGCTCCAAATCATCACTCTTGGCCAGATCCTGCATTAAAATATGCTACAGCCATTGGATTATTGGATAGAACGACACTCGTTCAGGAGATACCAAGAAGCTACTGCACTCGCTCTCTCACTAAACTTGATCTTCGGAAGAACACGCTACAAAACTAGGCGAACATCACAACACCATGTTCCTCGTTATATGCTACATTGCTATAAACCAATGTTCATTGACCGTATCACAGTGTGGTATACCATGGCCGAAGCTGTGGACAGGGTGAGCGGAAAGAGTTTTGTAGCAAGTGAACTTAACCCTTTGGAGTCCATAACTTTTTTGCTTCCTCAGAATTTGTGGCAGTCACGAAAATGCGCACTCAATTTCCAACATAACTTTGGTTCTACTTCACCGATTTTGAAGATCTTGGGCTCGTTGGAAAGCTCTTGATGAGAGAAATACAATGAGCCCAAACTCGCCAAGACACTACTCATTGTCCGGCACAACGCGCTCCAAACGCGAGTCCAGCTCCAGATCTAAGACGAAATCGGTCTCCTGCAGCCATTTCACTGAATCTATCTTGGACCTGTTCAAATTTTTTCTCGAGTAGCTTACCTTGCCGTGACTTCGCGCCGCGCCGGTCCTGGCACGTACCGCCTGTCGTGAAGCTGGGAAAATCCCTTTTTTCACGCACTGCTGACTCGCAGCATGCAACACAGAAATTTCAAAATGTTCGATCGCTCGCCGATCACTCAAACTTCATCAGAGAGACTTCGGACCTGTTCGAGGCGATAGCTGAGAGTTTTCTCTACCACCTAGCCACTTCGATTGTTGAATTTGGTCAAGATTTGGCCGAGAACCGAAAGTTTGACTGCGCCCACATGCATACAAAATGCCCATGGTTCGAAATCGAACCATGGACGCCAAAGGGTTAAAGGACTACCGGAATGAGCGTTGAACGATGACGACATGAGTAAAACAGTAACAAGCCAGCCACTGGAACTTACAGGTGCGCCTACTCCGGGCGTTGTGGGCAGTGGTCTTCTGCCCGGGGCTGGTGCTGGACCGGCACCACCAGCGTTACGTGTCGGCAATGGCGGGGCTGCGGCATGTCCTCCCATCGCAGGTCCTCCCATCGCAGGCCCTCCCATACCAGGTCCTGCAAGCAAAGGGCAAAAAAGCACACACAGCATTGTACTCTGGCCAACTTCCAGGCTATGAAGCTATGGATGGTCAGATAGTGTTTACATAGTGTAATGAAAACCGTGCCTCATCACCAAAGCTAGTGTATCCAAGGAAAGGAAAATAAATAGCTTGCTGAACTACGAGGTGATTTGGTTATTTTTAACATTTGGCATTTTTAACAAATGGGTAAATTTTGTTTTTGTTCTGGCTGTTTCTCTGCTCTGGACGGCTGTATCGAAACATAGATGGTGGCAAATGAGAGTCAGTTTATCGTTGATCAACATTGTCCAGAAGGTTTGGTGAATATAATTTCATTTCCCGTGCCACATCGGTATAAATGCCGGTGGGTGTGTTGCAATTTTGTGTAAAATCAGCCCCTGAATGGACGAGCAGGGCAGTGAATTGCTTCCGTAGGGCCTTTGGGACGAGGTCAGGCCGTCTTGCCATCACTAAAGACAATATTAGGAGCAGTAGTAGATCACTGAATACACTCTGTGAGAACGAAAAAGACCCGCTGTGTTGCTACGCTACCTATCCAGTTCCACAGTCTGACACAGCCACTAGTTACAAATTCAAATTCACAGCTTTTGCAGCATACGATGCAGTTGGCAAGTTGATTTTCATCCACTGGCACTCATTGAAGTGTTACATACCAGCTTCAGAGCATTGTACACATCAACCGCAACATTAATACACGCTGAGAGACGTATGCTTACGGGGGCCCTGCTGCTGTGGAGTAGGCATGCCCGGCCGACCATTGGAACTTGGTATAGGCGCGGCACTACGTCCTCCTGCACCGCCGCCGCCGCCACCACCACCACCCACCCGTGGCGGTAATCTAGGGCCACCAGGGCCACTAGCATTATTAAATTGCTGCTGCTGCTGCTGCTGCGCTGGCTGATCTAAGAAGAAGATGGGACCGACCAAGGAACACAAAACATGTAACTTTCAGCAGACAGCATATACATGAAATTCGAATGGAGGACAGACTGGGCTACACGTCATATTCGCATAATGGAAAGAATTCAAAGAAGTTGGTGTAGCCATGATAATAATCAACAGGAGGTTGCTCCTGACACTTGCGGTGGTGCACTTTCAGCTGCTGACATCTTGACTGACTCACAACCATTCACAAACATCACACAAGAAGCCCAACAAGTCACGCAGCTACTAGTAAGACGCTCACTTTGCTTGGCCCAAAATGCATACATACACAACAGGGGTGAAATAACTATGAGTGCACTGAATGGAAATGAATCGAACGTCGAATATTTCTCTAGCCGCCACCAGTCCGCTAGCATGTCCTCGGCGAATCATCACGTCATGTATGTGAGCGCGACAATCCGTGTGTCTAAGAGGACTCATCACCGCACAGTCAGTAAGAATGATGTAGCCTAATAACGAATTCTCAAAATGTAGATCATAACAATCTACTAATAACGCTAGTTTTCAAATTCTAAGTAAGACGAAATTTTTCGAATACTTGACCCAGCGAATAGCATACAGAGTACTTTGGCTACACAAGTTACATCAGGATATCCAAGCTCAACCAACGAGGAGTGACGGTTTGAAACATGGACCATGAGCAGGCAGTGATTCTACTCTTCAGCTCCAGGGTCAACGACTTGTTAGCCTATTCCTTGGCACAACTGTCAAGTCAGCAGTAGGGAAAGTGCACTATCAGCTTACTTCTGAAGTAGTACCAAGTGAACAAAGTCTTCGTTTATTTATGCATTGCATGGTCATTAATTTTCTTTGTGGATTAGCTGTTAAATGAGAGTGGTGGCTGTTGAAACCTGATATCAATAGGTTCCATTTGTTTCAAGTGGGGAAACCGTTCACGACTGGGGTCGCAAAAATACTAAAACTCGTCTGGGAGAAACAACTGACGATGATGGTCACAGAACGGGGCAAAGTTATAAAACGTGAACACGTAACAGCTTTCCTCATTTTAATGGCTCGCAGCCTAAACTAGAAAGAGTACAATGGCCGCTCGGAATTCATCTTCACAAAGACAACTATCACAACCTAATCAACTGGAATGCTTGCACGCCTTACCCCTCCCCCACCCCATTCCGAGGGAGACAAGACGAGAACACAACTTACTGTTAACGCCTTCATTGTGCATCATCATATGTCGCTGCTCCAAGGTTTTGTCGACAGGGATTGGGTACAGAAGGTAGATTTCAGTACCACCCTTTTTACTTCTAAACGGATTCTTGCTATATGCATATAACAGCTCATCCAGTGAGTTAAACTTCTTTGATGACACGGAATATTGGCCACCGGCATCGCGGTTAATTTTAAAATTCTTGACATCTCCATGGTACCTAAGCACAGACAAGTAGAAGCAGGACAGGGGTGATAAACCAGCACGGAAAGGACAACCCATATGCAGCAACACCTATCCAGGTAATTGATTGTGGCTGTCACATCATCAAACTGGAACAAACAGTCTGTGGACTGGCTAAAGGGGGAGCAGCCCACCTAATGGTACCCTAAACACGGAGACTAGCCCAGTGGTGGTGCACATACAAGGCGTAGGTAGATAGTCAAACAAAACGACCAGTCTCCACCGTTTCGCACCCGTCGATACACTGCCTTCACACCCAGTAAGGTAGTGCTCACAAGAGCCATTGCACCATGAAGCAGTGCAGCACAATCCAGCATCGCAACTTACGATACACAAATGGAGTACTGTCCTGGGTTACTGAAGCTAGGTCGAAGTAAATACCACCCATCCGTTTTGAGATAAGGCTGCATAGCAACATTGATCTGCAGCACAAAGACGACAAGGTAGAGCCACCCACCAATTAGTCTCACACATTATTTCTCAACAGAAAGACACCCCAAAGGCAAAGAGCACATTGCAAATTCTCCGGTAAAAATGACCGCGCTTAGGGAACACAAAACAAAAACATGCAATCTTTACGTCGGTGCCCCAATCTACAGTGCTGGCAACTGAAATCCGACCCCTGAGCGGTGCGCCCACATGGCAGACCCAACACGGGATGGTAAAACTACGAAACAGAGACCGCTAGAATGTGGACGCACCGCTAAGACTGTAAGAGGTCGGATTTCAGTTGCCAGCACTGTACTTCACAGTTGCCTTTACGCGAACATCAGCTCACCAACATCACCATGCATGTGTCTAGATAAGATGTGACTGTTCACTCCTGGATCGGAAAAGAGATGCAACCTGATTTATTTCCTTCAAAAATATTTTTTGCTAGAATACTAGTAAGATATTTTCGTGGCGATTCATGCACACAACCACAATCATTTCAATATCTAGGAATTGCCAGCCAGGGACAAAATATGTATGCCCTAATTGCCAAGCCTCCGCAGTGATCATGGTGATCGGACACACACACACACAGTCAAAGATGGAGCAAGTGCGACGCCATGATTATGTATGGATGCACAGTTCAATGTAAAGCCAGCATAATTTTTACCGTACAGGTACATGTAGGTGCTCATGCCACTTGTGATTACGGTGGAGTCGAGGGGGGCTGCTGTGAGAATTACGAAATGCGCCTTTCACCTTCAAACAATCCACCAACCTTTCGACATAACCTGTTAACCGCCGACACGAACCAAGGCAACGAATCACTAACAGGTGTGGTCCTACGGCCGCACCACGCTTTTGCTTACCTATCCTATCTTGTACGAAAGGGCCAGGTGAAAAAAAGCGGTGAAATCAGAATGAATGTGAGGCCAAACCAGACCCTGCACTGCCACGAGTTTATCAAAGCCATATCACGACCACGGAACGTCACTCTCTTCAGAAACCCTATATCGAGCGTGAGCGGGCTCAACACAACCTACTAAATCATTCATCTTGGAACAAGAAATTATTTGTTTCTAACTCATTAGCCTGAGGGATCTTGCGAGCAACAGCACAGCCGTTTCCTTATACTACAACAAGTAGAATTACACAAGGTATTGCATGAAAAATTGGACTGCTTGGCACCGACCAAACACTGCTCGGCACTTTTTGAGCACTTATAAGAGGCATGGTAACAGAAAACAGCAGGTAGCAGACAGACAGATCAGAAGAAAGTGTGAGGGCACGACAGGCTGCAAGTTCACGATTGCGTCTTCTCACCTCTGTGCGGGGAAGGTAGGGGTGGCATCCTGGTGGCAGCTTAGCCATCGCAGTTACTGTCTACAAGGATGGCCCACTGCCAACTCTTCCAAGGTACAGTAGTAGAGACCAGCTCGCCCTCCCTCTCTCTCCAATATTTTTACAGAACGTGACGATCAGCCAACGGCGGGCACCACCATACCCACTTTCATCAGTCACTAACCCGAAACACCAGCAACAAAAGAATAATGTGACGGCAGCCTGGGTGTAGATGGGATATGAATCCGCAATCGGGTGGAAAGCTACACACGGCAGAACATTCCCTTCTCCTGAAGCTCGTTCGGCGGAGCAAGCGGGTTTGCCTCAACACCCAAAGGCGAAGTAAACTCACTACCACTGGCAAAAACCCGCTGCTCCGATCCACTGGATCCCCATGCCATGGAGTGAAAAGGATCTACAATGACTGTGTACGTGCATGAAGACAGAACATGTGTACAGAGCCAACCAGCTGGATCGATCAAGGTCTACGTAGCTACGCACACAAAAGCAGCTACAACCAGTGAAGTGTAGATCTACACCACACGTAGACCTACACTACAGTCAATACACCCGGCCTGGTACACTCATTGTTGATCGTACTCACTCAGTGCCCTTCTCCCACATGTCCACATCTGCGCTGCATCATAATGCATGCTGCACTGAATCGAGTGGTAGATCGACTACAAAAAATGTACAGACTCGTAGATCTACATGGTTGACCAGGCTTGTGGCTCAATGTAGCTGAACCATCGGACCTTATTTGTCAGCTTGGATCACGTGATCCATCCAGCTGCCGCGTGCGGCAAACAGCCCAAATAGCGCAAACTCTGGCCTGCGAGCGTTTGCTGCGACTAGCGCGCTAGCGCTCGTGACATACACAAACGCGCTAGCCAGAATGCTTTGACTTTGATGGCTTTCAGCTTCTATTTTTTGAAAAGTAGCGCGCTCAGACCAGCTCGCTCACTCTTTTCCTCTTCCATTTTTTAGGGCAATTGTTTTGTTTGATAGACGAAGCTTAGGGTCTCTTTGGGTTTGCAACCCTTACCCTCCTGGAAAAAATCATAGTTGCTAGACTGCGACACTTCAGACCAGGTACTATTAGAGCCGCTAATGGACGACGAGCTATTTTCCGCTATCCGGAGCTCAAGCATTTGAGCCGCTAAATGGACGAGACTCCTGGGGTAAAGGATGCAGAGAATGAGGAGAAAACACTCGTATGGAGCAGGGAGTAGGTATTGTACTACTTCCTGGTATGGAGCACTGAGAAGCGGTAAGTCCTAGAGCAATTCTTAGCCAGTAATTACTTTCTCGCCATAATTATGTTCTCGTTTTTCGTGTCTTCTGTATTAATAAATGCCAGTACACTAGCAGTACGACTACACTGTAGGCGAGAGTCCATAAGCCAGAGTGTGCAGCTCTCCATCTATGCAGCATAAACAAATTAATAACAAATTTCCTTTGCCTAAGGGCTGGGTTCCACTGCCGCTCCGCCGCACATCATCCACGGCATGAAACGTCATCATTACGAGCTGGTCCAGCGAGTCCGCGGCTCATCACCAGCTTTCGCTTCGCTGCTAGATACAAAAAAATGCAAGCCGCGGTCACGGCTTGCATTGTTTCCCGCACTTAATTGTTTTATTGGGGGGGGGGGGGGATTTTAATTCGTTGCACAGGCCAGAACACGAGGATTTTTTTAGATTTCACGCGCGCGCGCAGGCAGGCTAAATGTCATCAAAAAACGTCGAGCACGATCGCGGTACCGTGAATGGCGAGTGTCACTGGAACCGCGCCGCTCTGCTGCATGCAGCCAAGTACCGTGGAGCAGCAGAGCTGCGGAGCCGCAGTGGAACCCGGCCCTAACCAAACTTATAGCAATTTGAAAATGTTTGACAATTTTTCATAAAAAAACTTGACGACATTGTTCTTCTGTAGATTGCCGCTGGCAACTCCATCGATGAACTCCATCAATGAGCGCAGGGATAAAGTTTAGAAACCCTTCGAGCGAGAACGTGTTTTCAAAAAGGAAGCACAAATATGCCGCGTAACTTCCCCTCTAGTATGGCCCCATCAAAGCCACTCGCTGACTACTTACCAGTAAAATGGGGTTGGAC
This sequence comes from Sycon ciliatum, assembly GCF_964019385.1. NCBI lineage: Eukaryota > Metazoa > Porifera > Calcarea > Leucosolenida > Sycettidae > Sycon > Sycon ciliatum. Next base: position 30,806,447 of record NC_088644.1, read on the forward strand.
GGTTGTCAGATAAGCTGACATGTTTTCTGCCAACACAACCATAAGCAGTTGTCAACTCTCAAGACTAAAAGAGCTTGCGAAGTAAGTGAGAAACCTTGGCTATGAAAGCACATGAAGCGTCAGAACATAATCGAGCAAACTTGGACCTAGATTACCAGTGTCTGCTCCAGAGCCAGGTCAGTGGCCCTGTTTGTGAGTACTTGGACCTTTTGGAAAAAGAACACTGGGTTACCTGCGACCCGGTCGGAAGTCCTGTCGAGTACTATACTTTTTTATACTTCGAGGGTATACCGCCACTGACAGGCTGCATACGCGTGCAGATGCGTGCAGCCAGAGTGCCCAGTGCGAGTACGTTCATACATGTACATGTACAATCATGTACATCAGGAAGTCGAAAGTAAGTTTACGACTCCCTGACACACAGTAGCCGCACTTGAACGCATCTGGCCCTGGCCCAGTGTTGCAGGAGTTGTGCCAGGTAGACGTGTACCCGGTTTGTGTTAAATCTTAGAGCAGGTACTGCATACCCTATCATATCTGTGTACATGGGTATACAGAGTCAGTGTTGTTGCGTCCCACTCAGCACCCTTCTGGTTCATTTCGGCACCAGCACTCTTTGCGTATGCAGAGCTGAGTAGAGTGCAAGTTCGGACCACAAGTACTCTGTAGCAGCTAGTTGCGAACCTAACCTGTGCCGTGATGCACGGCATTTGTGTGCATCTACTTTATCCCTGAGTAACCCACCAGGTATATGGTGCACAATAGGGCACAGTAAATAATCAGCATGCATCGCAGTTTTCTGCAACATACATGTATTCCTGAAGTCACTTTACACCTCAGAAGAATTGCGTCGCTAACTGTTAGTTATTCCCTAGGTCATTATGAATCGTAGAAAACCCGTCATACAATAGGTTCAAGCTAAAGTACCGTATCACCATGGTAATTACCTGGAAATTCGGTGTGTTTTCTACGTTTTTGTTAAACAAGCAGCAATGTGCCACAGAAATTACCATGGTGATAGAGTAGATGACCGTGTGAAGCGGTGTGAGATGCAGCAAAGGTGAGCCTGTTACTGCGAGTCTATGCCCTAAACAATAAACTTTGCCGTGGGATGATTCTCTTTGGGCTGCACACTCTGGTTAATGTACTCTTGGTGGCAGCATTCTGGTGCCAAAGATGATATTTTTTCAGAAAAATAAGCACTAGAGAAATGGAGTGGGAGTAACCTGAATTATTCTATTAGCAGAGCTGCAATGCTTGGGATATGAGATTATTCCCGTAGCTATGCAAAAGACGCTATTCAGTTGTACTTTAGTAGCATCTGGCGCTAGCCAGTATCCACACCGCTGTAATTCGGTGCGTGTCACGGTGCCTGGTAGGGTGGTTCACGTGGCATGCCATGGTTGGTGCAGTATCCCGTATGTGTCCCGTACCGTCATTCGAGTATGCGGTGCGCACCGTAGCATAGATGTATCTGGAGCGCTGTACGAGCTAAGATGTCGCGGCAAATATGGGGACATTCACAACATGCAATGTGAATATGCACGTCAGTTTCGTTTTAAGAAGTGGGTTTGACGGAGTAAGAAAAGGCCCCAGCTTTGGCTGCTGCATGCTAGCCCAGTGGGTACCAATCTCCTGCCATCGGCCGAGTGCTGATGGAACGGAGTAGAAGAAAAAAGAAGAAGAATATTGCGTTCAAGAATACAATTTCGGTAAGGGATATACAGTAAAACCTGTAACTAAAGACCACCGTCACTAGCGACCAGCCTGGTACTACCGGCCACTTCGTCAGGCACGGAAGGTCTCACATTCAAAATGCACTGTGACTAGCGACTACCTTCTGAACGCGACCAGCGACCGCCTTTTCCTGTCCCAAACACAATTTTTGACCCGTAACTAGCGACCGCGATGTAGGAAATCAAATGTTGCCCGAAGCTCCTTCTTGAAATTTTACTGATTTTCCATGGTGCTGAAAAGAATCTTTCGATACTACAGCTGAACGAATGAATGCAGGTAATTTGGGCTGTGGAGTCGGTGTGGACTGCACTACACCTGTCAAAATTTCAAGCGCTGTCAAGAAAAAACATGATAGGAAACGTCTTGGAGAGCGCATCGAAAGCGCTCTCTGATCGATGTTACTACTCGGAGGAGAAACGAAGACTGGGCAGCTCTGTCACCCCAGTCATACAGACGGATCGACGATGGCATCAAGGAATCCAGAAACAAAGCAGCACCACAAGGTCCTGATGCTCAAGCAATCGAGAAGTCACAACAAGGACAGTCGGTATGATTGATCGCATGAACAAATTTGAAGCCCAGCGCGAAACGAAACTTCCCCAGGGAACGTTTGACTCCTGGCTTCAGAAGTAGCAGCTGAATTTGAAGTCTGCAAAAAATTAATCTTCTCTCTCTCTTTCTCTCTCTCTCTCTCTCTCTCTCTCTCTCTCTCCATCTCTTCGTCTTTCTGACATTGCGCAAGTCCTGGGGAATTGTATTAGCTGCATTTTGACATACATATCATATAATGGGATCCACATATGGTCACGCGGTGCAAACCTCTAACTAAAGACCACCTGCTACTAAAGACCGCTTTTGCTGGCACCAAGGGGTGGTCGGTAGTCACAGGTTTTACTGTACCGGTAAGTGGATAGCTAACTAAAATAATTAGCCGTATGGTTTAGAAATAGTGGTGGCGACTCTGGATAGCAGTCGTGAGTCCGTCAAGCGTCAAGTCGGCGGAATAGCGCGAGCTCCAGTGTGGGGAGCAAACCCATTCCTAGGTATGGTTTAGATCGCATTATTGTAATGGCCGCGGTTTGATTTCAAAAGACCATAGAAAGTGACGTGCTATCGTTCGAAAGTTTAGGGGTGTGGTACTGATGGGCCGGGAATGTACGGATCGGGTGGATTGTAGTGTTTTAATGGGCGTAGTTGTATAAATAGAATGCTGAGATCATTAGAAGAGGACTATGAGGAAGAGCAAAATGACAGGGGTGACAGTGTTGAAGCTCTGAGCAGACGGCGTCGGCAGTAGTGCCTACACAGAGAGTAGAAGAAGGGAGAAGAAAGGTCCCGCCGCCTCGAGAGTCGCCGTGCTTGCGAAAGGCTATGCCAACAGCAAGAAACGACGGAGCAAATATCCCGTCGTTTGGAGACTCACTGCCTTCGTGACAAGACGCGTTGACAGCTAGAGACCGCTGCACAGGCATCCATTCAGCAGGAGAAAATACATGCTCTCATGCTCGAACTTGTTCGGTGTGCGGGGCCATCATCATGTTACGCACCAGCCTGGCCCTATTCCGTTGATGTTCCGTACCAGTCTGGCAAAGACTGCTGGCCACATGTTGAAACAGGGCTTGAAAAAAATGAAATAAGCTAGTACCAAAGCGTAATCTATTATTATATTTACTTTTACTTGGTAGAATGTACCTGTCTGAGAGTTTGAGTTTTGAGTTATGTATCGATGTGCGTTTATGAACTAAAGTTTTGATTGTCATGCACATGTTTTTGTATTGCAAAGACGTTTCTATCAGTTCGAACAACACACATGATGACCTAGGCAAATATTAAGCATAGCGAGGGCTCCTGGGCGGTCAAGCCCTCTCTAGCCTTCAAGCCCAAGCGCTCTTTATTTGTGCGATATCGAAATGGAAAACTAAATGCAATAACAACGATGAACAATTTATTTCAGCCAAGTACAAGTGGGGTCTATTGGTATCCTTTATTTCAGCCGAATAAAACTGTTGTTTATTGCTATCGCATAATGCATGATAACCTAGGCAAAAAAGATAGTGAGGGCCCTGAGCTTTCAACTGAGCTCTCTCGTTGGAATTATTAATATGGAGGTGTATGTGCCAATTTTTCACGTAGGATTGCCTGCCACTTGCAGCACTGCATTGCCTTCTCCAACATGGGGAAAGCTGCGTGCTCAGGCCCGTAGCAGCTCCATTCTGGTTGGTCCAGCGGGACTTGACTTCCACAACTTTGCGTGCTTTTCTTGTGACAGGCATATACATGGTACAAAGTATGTGTGTATGTGTGTGTGTCTGTGTGTGTCTGTGTGTGTGTGTGTGTGTGTTGGCGTTCCTCTGGAGCAGCTTGGTGACATCGTCCAAGATCGACAGGGATGGCGGGTCACCTGCCGTGACGCTGTCGACGCTATTGTCCAGTCCCGCATGGAGCCTGTGGCGAAGCCCCTCATTTGTGGCACTTGTGCGCGCAGTTTTCGTCGGCCACAGGATATTGCGACACACAAGTGTAACGCTGTTCGCGCGGCCCGCGCGCGCTGAGTACGGCGTTCCCCGCCCGGTGGACAACACGTCTCCTGGTCTGCCCCGTATGGGGCCACATAGCCAGTCATGGCAGTGGAAGAAGGAAGGAAGGAAGGTGTGTGTATGTGTGTGTGTGTGTGTGTGTGTGTGTGTGTGTATGTGTATGTGTGTGTGTGTGTGTGTGTGTGTGTGTGTGTGTGTGTGTGTGTGCATGCATGTGTGTGTGTGTGTGTGTGTGCGTGTGCCCCCCCCCCCCCCCACCCGAACCAAGTTCATGGTTTCTGGCCCCAACACCTCTAACGATGATCTAGAGCCGCTCGCGACACGAACCATGGAGATTGCCCATGTGTCGTCTTTTCGTTACCTTGGATCCAACATACACAGCAACGGCCGATGTCATGATGATGTCACATCCCGGATCTCTGTCTTTTCTCCTTCTGTTTGCCTGTCTGTGTGTGTGTGTGTGTGTGTGTGTGTGTGTCTCTCTCTCTCTCTCTCTCTCTCTCTCTCTCTCTCTCTCTCTCTCTCTCTCTCTCTCTCTCTCTCTCTCTCTCTCTCTCTCTCTCTCTCTCTCTCTCTCTCTCTCTCTCTCTCTCTCTCTTTCCCCCGCTCTCTCTCTGTGTGTCAATATACAGCTTTCACGGTCCAGGAGCGACACTGACTCGCACTGCTATCTGGTGCTCACGAGGTGTTTGTCGCGCTGGAAACGGAGCGTCTCTGTAAGTTTGTATCCCTGGTGATGTTTGGACATGGAGAGCACTATATAAATGGTGCTTCTCAGCCACAATCTTCCTCAGCCTACTGAAACTCGACTGATGAGGGTAAATGTTCCCGAAACACTGTGTATTGAGCAGGGAGTGGTCCCTTCTTGCAGGTTTTCCGAGTGGAAGGTTGGATGGACTTTTCGTGTGCTCTGGGTGGCAGCTGTCAGTCAGTCAAGTGTAAAGTCAAGGCGGCGGAATAGCGTGAGCTCCAGTGTCGAGAGCAAACCCTTTCCTAACAATCTTCGCTGAAGTCGCAACCACTATTTCGTAGGTCTACCCTTGTTAGGAGACACCCCTGGGGGTATCAACTTGTTTTGTCTGATAACGAGTACATTTTTCTGCTGCTTTGCATCATCCATATTGTGTCCACATCAGAACTGATGGTTCCTTGTTATTAGACAGTGTTTTCCACCAGACCCCTGTACAAGACAACCCATTATCAGACAATGTTTCATCGGACCCCGATACAAGACAACATGAAATATCAATCGAGCTATCCTCGGCCATCCGCTTTTTCTTGTAATGAGAATTCAAACCTGTGGGACAGCTGAAGGGGACGTTATAACGAATTTGGTCTACAAACGAATAATCTCTTATCCGGACTTGCATGTACGACTGCTAATGATTCATGGGATTTTGGATCGTTGTCTACTAATGAGGTTTGTCTTGCAACAGATGTCATACTAACGAGGGTAGGACTGTAAATTAAATGCTTGAAAGTTGAAACTTCGTTTTTCAGATGAATCAGACTGCAAATCAATAGCATAGCAAAGACCATAGCTATCCCAGGAACACTTGAGTAGTGCCCTCTTTTACCTTTTTCTATGTTGTCCTCTTCAGTTTGAGCAGGTATGGATGTTTCCTAGTGCCTTCTAGAATTTCTAGGTATATCATTGGTCTTGTTCGGATCGTCCATTACGTTTGCAGCTGTTCAAACTTGTTTTGTTGTTTATTATTTTATTGATTTATTTATTCTACTTGCCTTTCCTATCTTCTTGTGTTTTAGCATTAGGCGATTTGATCGCAGGACGAGAGAGGAGCTGATGGACGATCTCTCCAATGTTCCTCTTGGTTCGGAGCGGCGCCGAGTGCTGACGTTGGGACTTGGGTAAGGATGAGTGTTCCCTCATGTTTACAAGTTATCCGTTTTGTCCAACACTAACGGTTATATGCAGAATACTGCTGAGTCAAAAATGTGCAACAATCAGCACAAAAACTGACTGATGAGATCATGACATTCAACGACCTGATGCTTAGCTGCATCACGTTTATACCCGTTAGTGTTGGAAAAAACGGATAACTCGTAAACTTATGGTCCTCTTTTTTAATTTTAATCCTTGGCTCTCCATCCGAGTTCCCTCATGTGTTGCTATTATTTTTATTTACTTATTTTTTTGCCCAGGGTCTACATTCTACATTTATTTTACTTAGACTAGGGTTAGCTGTCTGTTTACCAGTACTCATCCACACATATGTGCACATAGGGTCTACACAGAACTCTATCAGTAGGTATTTTTGTATAGGAGGTTGTCTATCCTCCGGGATAGCACTATATACTCCCATTCTGTGTGTTCTCTGGTAGCTATGTTCCTTGGAGACCATATGACTGTGCCAGTGTGGTGACCGAGGTGAGGTGTGTCTGCACTGGCATCGTCAACTTGCCTACTGCTACGTGCTCCCCAGTGCTCCATCTGTGTCCTGTACTTTATTTTGGGGGGGGGGGGGGCAATACCGGTACTGCAGGTGCAGGGGGCAAGGGGGATGGGGTGGGGGACATCATGCCCCCAATGAACCTCTCCAGGCGTTGTTCAGGAGTAGACTAACCATAGGCGGAGTGTACACATGCAGCACATAGTTTGGGAGCTAGAACGCGATCGGACTCAGGCATATGCAAAGGCAGTCTATTGTGATAGTAGTCCTGGATGGATCTCACTATGATGATATAGGTCGTGCCCAGCATCACAATGCCAAACATTATAAATGACTGTTTTTTTGCCTGAGGGGCTAGATGAGCATGCGGCTAGACTGCCGATGGCAACCAACAGGCCCAAGGCTGTGTTGAGACTTCGTGTTTGCGACCCGAGTCAATTGTTTACTCACCATGACTAGGCATCGCATTGGGCACCGTATGACCATTTTATATGTCACTGTTCTTAGTCGCACCGGGGGCGCATGCCCGTTTTCAGGAGACTTATCAAAACACATAAGCCCTGTGCCCTGAAGGTTAGGCCTATTGTTAGTCTGAATAGTCCTGGCTACTATCCCGCTAAGTTCATTGACTTTCTACTGAACCTGTATGTACGTGAGGAAAGTACTGTTCTGGCCTGAACTATGGATTTCATCAACTTGGTAGAAGGTTTGCCTGTGCGGGACGATCA